>NC_068356.1:61294290-61300831 GCF_020536995.1 Dreissena polymorpha
AGACAATTACTATGAAAACAGTGTGTAATAAACCCAGGGACCTATACTTGTATGACTCTGTATGGGATCTCTGCATCAACCATATGTGTCTGGTCATTAAACACAATTTATGATACCTCCATGTCATCTCTTGGCATATTAAGTCAAAAACTTAACAGTTGCTTTAATAAAATATTTGAAAATAGACATTTGTCCGAAATGGATTAACAGCTAGGAACTATTAAGTATATATATTATCCAGTTTAAACATAACAAGAAAGTGTTTAATTACTATACATTTAAAATATTTTACAAATTTACTGCTACACAATTAACGTATTTAACGGGTACCTGCTAATGTAAACTCTGCTATAATGTGTAAAGATCGTGCGTTACTGCAGTGTTCGAAACATCATCACGAAAACAAGCAATCGCGTTTGGTCATTATACGGATATAAAATACTTGCGTAAATAAATTAAATGTGTAGATTTATGGTATCATAAAATGCTAGATTTGTATCGCTCATTATCACTAGTTAAGAGTTTTTCAATATACATGTACATGCAAAGACAGTTCAATTTGCACCATATTCCGTTGTTTTTTCAATTGGAATGCTTAAATTTATTCATATTTTCATTCAATGTAAACAAAACGAAAATTCATTCAATGTAAAAATAAATTGAAACTACATTTCAAGATTGAAATGTATTGAGCTATTTTAGGGCTTTGTTTTATAATGATTCAATACACCTCTTACACTAAATTTCAATCTCTGATGAAAAATAACACTATCGCATCCACACCACTTATAATAATATTCAAATTATTGTATGTTTTATAATTTTTAAAATATCATTTATTAAAGTCTTACTTAAAAAGAATACGAGTATTTATAGTTCTTTTGTGAAATTGTAAGTATTAAGTCTTCCGGCGGCCCTTACTCTGATACGATGTAATTGGCCGCGATCGAGAAGTTGACGGCCAATCTATTTTTAGTAACGGAAAACCCCTCTTGTGACGTCACACAAAAACCTCCTATACAATTTATGTTTTTAAGAACGTTTATTTTCAAATATTAATATTTGTTTTAAATGGACAGAAATTTTATATATTAATTTGTTCAATTTTAATTAGTACTTATGCTAATTGTATATGAATAGCGGTCAGACAACATACATTTGGTGAGAAACAAAAGGAACGACGATCCTTAGATCTGCCCGTAAGGGAATTATAATAAACATCTCAGCAGCAACATGTGTTAGCTCTAAAGCATACAATTGCTTTTAGCCATATACAAAATAGAAAATAACAAAAGTGTAATGCATGGATTATAAGAATATTGACTTTCCCAGGCGATTTTAGCCCAGCGGGCTAAAATGCGTGCACTTGAAATTCTCACAAGCGCTTGCTGTCTGCATTCGGCCAATGTTCAATCATAACATGCACGCCCTTATTCCAGTCTACTTGGTTACTCCTTTCCCCATAGATTCAACAAGATCATGGCTAATCTATCTAACTGTTTAGGGGTCATTGTCACAGTGGTGTGAAGAGAGCTGAATCCACTGTTGGTAGTGATAACTTGAGGGGATTTATGGCCATATCTCATTACAAGATACTGGTGTAGAAATGCTGAGAATTCAGAGGGTTTTAAACATTGCTCACACACTAAATGAATAATTTGATTGTAGAAAATTGCAGGGGCATGCCATTTTAATAGGTATCAAGAGTTAATTAATATTAAAAAACAAAAGCACATTTTAATAAAGGCATCGTGCTGTATTTCAATGATGGATTAAAATATAAAAAAAACAGATCAAAACTCTGTACATTTATTTTTTAGTTTATATTGAATTTACAACATGTTAATTAAACTATGTTATGTAAAGTATATGAATATGCGAAAAGTATGTAATGATCTCAGAGCATAATTATAATTATATTATATAAAATTATAATGCAGATAATTTTTATTACACATAATTATCAAATTATTCAGAAGTAAGCAATTGAATATTCCTTATATTTTCAATGTACATCCATAATGTTCATATAAACAAGTTGAAATAGAATTAATAGTATGCCACATAAACTCAATAGAATCATTGTCAATTTATAATAATAGAATGATAAAGCTGCTGTATACATTTATATTTAGTACTGTCATGAGTGTAACCCAACTTTTCTTGCAAGGACATTTCATGGAAAAAAAACATTAATTTAGCATTAACAGTATTCCAGATAAACTCTATAGAATTATTGTCAATTTATAATAATAGAATGACAAGCTGCTGTATACATTTATATTAGTACCGTCATGATTGTAACCCAAACTTTTCTTACAAGGACATTTCATGGAAAAAAAACATTAATTTATACCAAATACCAACTTCACCATTGTAATTCACATAACAAATGTTCACATAATATACATAACAGGTAACCTTGTTACTAATCAGTAAGTTAAAAAACAAATTTTTTAATAAACAACTTTTACAGGACTATCAACATGAGTATCCAGCATGATATTTGCTAGTGGAATGTTGAACTTAAATTATATAATTAAATGAATTAATTAGATGTAGTATCCTGTGGCTGATAATATTAAATACCAAAATGTCCCAACTTAAAGTCTTATCAACATGAATTTTGCATTGATCTACTTCAAACATATTATCCATCTGTTGCACTACTTCATCAAACATCATGTTACTTTCTTGTTTGAATTCTTCTCTGTAAAATAACAGCATGCTTGTATTTGTGTACACTTATTTTTTAATATGTAACCACTTACACACATCTATTCAGATTCAAGACATAAATTCCAACACTATGTAGGCTAGCTACATAAAGTCAGTCGAAAGATTGCTCCGTTATACGGTACCTGATCAATTAGATTTTAATAATGATTAATACTAACGATAACTAACATTATGTATAAACTTATCGATATATGTGTTCGAACCCTTACAACTTCCTACACAATCAAAATAAAACATTATGATATCAGAATTAAAGTAAAATGTAATTATGCAGCATAAGGCTACAACATTTGAAAGCAACATTTTGCTATTGTAGTCATATATGCCAGTATCTCCTTCTCTCATAAAATGCATTTCAAAGAAACATATTTTCCTCCAGCTTTCTTCAGTAAACTCATTTTTGTAAAATGAATTTAATGTTGTAATGCCACTTTCCTCAATTTTAAGTTCTGACAAAAAAACTTTAGATAGAAAATCAGCATTAACTATATGTTTGTATATCTCTTTTGTAAATGTTATGGGGGTTTCCTCTGACTGTTTAACTAATATCCCCTTAATTCCTTCGTAACCTGTCTACACACTTCATGGGTGTCGCGATATGACATGCAGTATTGCACTATATGCTCTCCAGTTTAATTAAAGATTTCCTTCAACACATTTTATACTGTGATCTTTTCCTTTCAACCAACTGAAAATGTTGCCACTTTTAATTGCTGGTTGAACTCCACGCTTATTGTTTTTAGCTCATCTATTTTTGGAAAAAAAAATTATGAGCTATTGTCATCACCTTGGCGTCGGCGTCGGCGTTGGCGTTGGCGTCCGGTTAAGTTTTGCGTTTAGGTCCACCTTTTTCTCAGAAAGTATTAATGCTATTGCATTCAAACTTGGTACACTTACTTACTATCATGAGGGGACTGGGCAGGCAAAGTTAGATAACTCTGGCGTGCATTTTGACAGAATTATGTGCCCTTTTTATACTTAGAAAATTGAAAATTTTGGTTAAGTTTTTGCGGTTAGGTCCACTTTTCTCAGTGAGTATTAATGCTATTGCATTCAAACTTGTTACACTTACTTACTATCATGAGGGGACTGGGCAGGCAAAGTTAGATAACTCTGGCATGCATTTTGACAGAATTATGTGCCCTTTTATACTTAGAAAATCGAAAATTTTGGTTTAAGTTTTGTGTTTAGGTCCATTTTATTCCTTAAGCATCAAAGCTATTGCTTCATACTTGCCAACACTTACTAACTTCATAAGGGGACTGTGCAGGCAAAGTAATGTAACTCTGACTGGCATTTTGACAGAATTATGTGCCCTTTTTATACTTAGAAAATTGAAAATTTGATTAAGTTTTGTGTTTAGGTCCACTTTATTCCTACAGTATCAAAGCTATTGCTTTCATAATTGCAAACACTTATTAACTATCATAAGGGGACCGTGCAGGCAAAGTAATGTAACTCTGACTGGCACTGGACGGAATTATGGGCCCCCTTTATACTAGAAAATTGAAAATTTGGTTAAGATTTATGTTTTGGTCCACTTTACCCCTAAAGTATCATAATATTGCTTTCATACTTGGAACACCTAAAAACTATCATAAGGGTACAGTAAAAGGACAAGTTGCATAACTCTGGTTGTCATTGTTGTACGGAATTATGGCCCTTTTTTTGACTCTAGTTACTTTTAATATATGGATAAATTTTGTGTTTCGATCCCACTTTACTTCATTAGTATCAAGGCTATTGCTTTTCAAACTTCAAATACTTTCATGCTATCATGAGGTTACTGTACCTGGCAAGTTGAATTTTACCTTGACCTTTGAATGACCTTGACTCTCAAGGTCAAATTATTAAATTTTGCTAAAATTGCCATAACTTCTTTATTTATGATTAGATTTGATTGATACTTTGACGAAAACTACTCTACCTGACATACCACAATAGACTCTACCCAAACCGTCCCCCGTGCCCTCGCCCCCTCCCACCCACCTCCCCCCCCCCCCCCCTATTTTTTTTTAAGATCATCTCACAAATGACCACCACACCCTCACACTATTCCCACACCCCACCCCCCCCCCAATTTGTTTTATTTTTTTATTTTTTTTAAGATCATCACAAAATTACCACCACACCCTCAACTACTACCAACCCACCCCCCCCCCATTTTTTTTTTTTTAAACGGTTATGTTTGAAATACCGTCCAACCATCGCACCCAAAAAAATCCCCCCCCCCCATCGCCCTTCCCCCCACCTCCACCCCCCCCCCCCCGATTTTTTTTTCGCTTTTTTGGAAGATAATGTAATAACTGTCCACAACCCCACACTAACACCCCTTTCACTCCACCCTCCCTCCTTGTGATTGAAAATGAGAGTCCCTTCACCTTTAAAAAGAAGAAAATCGAATGAGCGGTCTGCACCCGCAAGCGGCGTTTGTGCTCTTGTTTAGAAATGCTTTGAACTCATCAATGATAATATATTCTGAATCACTTCGTCAAAAAACTATTCTAAGTTACCTCAGTCATGGAATATGAAAAGTCATTTTGGTTCTAATCTGATAGAGTAAAGAAAACTATGTTTTAAAATCAAATAACTTCTATTAGTTTAATTCAATCATTCATATTACATGTTCGGTGCTTGTTACATGTCAAATTTAAGATGTAAACAAAGGTGAACATGAAATTATTTTACTAACAAATTTCAAGCTTACCTGTTTTATAAATATAAAATATCAAAATAAATGTTGTATTGGCTATGAATATTTGGCACAAATGATTATTACACTGGTCGATAACTCTCTGAAACATGTTAGCAGCATATTCAGATTTGCCCAGATATAACACCTAGGTACATTATTATCGCCAAGCAGGCTGTGTCAGCCTGACAGGGGAGTGTGCTTATGACCACAGAACAGTTAACACTAATTAGTTCTGTGATAAGCCGATGGCTAAAATCTAGCCGTCCTGGGAGTAACTGAGTAGGACTGCAACAGCATATGAATCAGTGTCGTCTTATTAAGGAAGCAGAATGCTTTTTTAACGTTTTTTGTTTCGATATCATTTCAGACAAGAGTTAGCAAAGCTATGAAATTGTGTTATGTTTTTAGCATGAAAAGAAGGATTTATCACAAGAAATGTATTGTACATTGATTATTGCATTTATTTGAATATAATTATAACTTTCGGACACCTTAATTTGTGTCTCTTAATATTGTTCGTATCTAAATTTGGGCAAAACAAAAAAAATTTAAGTATCTGAAAACTTAGAGTAATTACGGTAATTTTTGTATGGCATTTTGTCGGAATGTGTAGTTACTGCTGAGACCGCCTTTTCGAATCACTTTCTTCTCTCCAAATGTCATAGCCAGTTCGTTATATACTTAAAAAACAGGGGGTTTCGCCTTCAATGTCAATGACCACCTACATCGGTTTAAGTGTTTTTCATCTACTGGGGTAAGTAGGGGTTTTGCAATCTTCAGTGATGATTGATGATGATGCTGCACCGCTGTTCATGGGACCTTTGGATCTGAATAGGGTTTGCTGTGGATGCTTCCTCTGACTTCTTTATACTCGCTTCAACTTCTTATACTATGAAAGTGCTATCAACTGGGTTGATATCTGAGCCCTTAAAGGTATTGGGTGTAGCCGTGGCATAGTAGATTACGGTGTCCAGCGGGAGATCATTGGTTCGATCCCCACTCTGGAAGTGTTCTTAAGATCTCCCCCAAGACAAACAAGCACTGGTTCTTGTCACAGGAATCGGACTCGATAGCGTTTCCAAATAAGCCATAGTCTCCGAGGCAATC
>NC_068356.1:61305931-61333431 GCF_020536995.1 Dreissena polymorpha
GATTCGTTTAAAAGAAGTATTTTTTAATCATGTAAATATTCATTTGCGCATTCTACTAGAATATTTCACTTTACATAACATGTGTTATGACTATTGACACTCCGGGTCCTAGGAGTTGCAACTGGTTTCACGATTTACCATAGCAATTTTACCGCCTGGATTCCGGGCGCTGATTTATTGGTAATATTAGCAACATAAACTATTTTCTGACATGAATTAACACAAAAAAATCGTCAATATATCTATAATGAGCAAATTAAGATAACTTACATGATATGGTGTGCTCGCAGAAGAAAGATTTTAATCAAAGTTTCAAACACGTCAACCGTAAATGTAAATGTCAACTTGTTTGCATATGGAACAGTTTTATTAACCAAAAGAAAAATTAAAGGAACGTACGCGGTGTGTTTACAACAACATGTACCAATAAACGGTTTACCCATGCTTTTCTCCGAACATAGGAGGTTTTGGGGATTCCGATAATGACGTCACGTTTGCGCATGCTCAAATTTTGGCCGTCAAAACTGCGGCCATTCTGCTATTGTTTGCATGTGATGAACCGCATCGTGATAAGGTTACAATCATATTCGCGACCCTTTTGAAGAACAAAAAATTCTCAGAACTTGAAATTCTTTCAGATTAAAGTTAATCCAATGAACGAACACAAATAAAGACGAAAACAAACAACAAATTGATTGATTTTATGTAATCAACATATAGAAACTGTTTTGAACCTATTTGTCTGTAAAAACTTGCCTTGTTACAGATTAACTAAATCCTCTTGATAAATGTAAATGATTTTATTTAATAGTTCACACCAGTTTTGACACTCTTTGTTTCAGCATTTTTAACCCAGTGTTTAATTGCCCCTTTGTTTATCACAAACCGATTATCTCGATATGATCGGATACTGTCCAGACAATTACTATGAAAACAGTGTGTAATAAACCCAGGGACCTATACTTGTATGACTCTGTATGGGATCTCTGCATCAACCATATGTGTCTGGTCATTAAACACAATTTATGATACCTCCATGTCATCTCTTGGCATATTAAGTCAAAAACTTAACAGTTGCTTTAATAAAATATTTGAAAATAGACATTTGTCCGAAATGGATTAACAGCTAGGAACTATTAAGTATATATATTATCCAGTTTAAACATAACAAGAAAGTGTTTAATTACTATACATTTAAAATATTTTACAAATTTACTGCTACACAATTAACGTATTTAACGGGTACCTGCTAATGTAAACTCTGCTATAATGTGTAAAGATCGTGCGTTACTGCAGTGTTCGAAACATCATCACGAAAACAAGCAATCGCGTTTGGTCATTATACGGATATAAAATACTTGCGTAAAATAAATTAAATGTGTAGATTTATGGTATCATAAAATGCTAGATTTGTATCGCTCATTATCACTAGTTAAGAGTTTTCAATATACATGTACATGCAAAGACAGTTCAATTTGCACCATATTCCGTTGTTTTTTCAATTGGAATGCTTAAATTTATTCATATTTTCATTCAATGTAAACAAAACGAAAATTCATTCAATGTAAAAATAAATTGAAACTACATTTCAAGATTGAAATGTATTGAGCTATTTTAGGGCTTTGTTTTATAACTGATTCAATACACCTCTTACACTAAATTTCAATCTCTGATGAAAAATAACACTATCGCATCCACACCACTTATAATAATATTCAAATTATTGTATGTTTTATAATTTTTAAAATATCATTTATTAAAGTCTTACTTAAAAAAGAATACGAGTATTTATAGTTCTTTTGTGAAATTGTAAGTATTAAGTCTTCCGGCGGCCCTTACTCTGATACGATGTAATTGGCCGCGATCGAGAAGTTGACGGCCAATCTATTTTTAGTAACGGAAAACCCCTCTTGTGACGTCACACAAAAACCTCCTATACAATTTATGTTTTTAAGAAAGTTTATTTTCAAATATTAAATATTTGTTTTAAATGGACAGAAATTTTATATATAATTTGTTCAAATTTTAATTAGTACTTATGCTAATTGTATATGAATAGCGGTCAGACAACATACATTTGGGAGAAACAAAAGGAACGACGATCCTTAGATCTGCCGTAAGGGAATTATAATACAACATCTCAGCAGCAACATGTGTTAGCTCTAAAGCA
Source organism: Dreissena polymorpha (assembly GCF_020536995.1). Taxonomy (NCBI): domain Eukaryota; kingdom Metazoa; phylum Mollusca; class Bivalvia; order Myida; family Dreissenidae; genus Dreissena; species Dreissena polymorpha. The sequence goes on from NC_068356.1 coordinate 61,308,102, forward strand.
TACAATTGCTTTTAGCCATATACAAAATAGAAAATAACAAAAGTGTAATGCATGGATTATAAGAATTATGATTTCCCCAGGCGATTTTAGCCCAGCGGGCTAAAATGCGTGCACTTGAAATTCTCACAAGCGCTTGCTGTCTGCATTCGGCCAATGTTCAATCATAACATGCACGCCCTTATCCAGTCCTACTTGGTTACTCCTTTCCCCATAGATTCAACAAGATCATGGCTAATCTATCTAACTGTTTAGGGGTCATTGTCACAGTGGTGTGAAGAGCTGATCACTGTTGGTAGTGATAACTTGAGGGGATTTATTGGCCATATCTCATTACAAGATACTGGTGTAGAATGCTGAGAATTCAGAGGGTTTTAAACATTGCTCACACACTAAATGAATAATTTGATTGTAGAAAATTGCAGGGGCATGCATTTTAATAGGTATCAAGAGTTAATTAATATTAAAAAACAAAAGCACATTTTAATAAAGGCATCGTGCTTGTATTTCAATGATGGATTAAAATATAAAAAAAACAGATCAAAACTTGTACATTTATTTTTTAGTTTATTATTGAATTTACAACATGTTAATTAAACTATGTTATGTAAAGTATATGAATATGCGAAAAGTATGTAATGATCTCAGAGCATAATTATAATTATATTATATAAAATTATAATGCAGATAATTTTTATTACACATAATTATCAAATTATTCAGAAGTAAGCAATTGAATATTCCTTATATTTTCAATGTACATCCATTAATGTTCATATAAACAAGTTGAAATAGCATTAATAGTATGCCACATAAACTCAATAGAATCATTGTCAATTTATAATAATAGAATGATAAAGCTGCTGTATACATTTATATTTAGTACTGTCATGAGTGTAACCCAAACTTTTCTTGCAAGGACATTTCATGGAAAAAAACATTAATTTAGCATTAACAGTATTCCAGATAAACTCTATAGAATTATTGTCAATTTATAATAATAGAATGACAAGCTGCTGTATACATTTATATTAAGTACCGTCATGATTGTAACCCAAACTTTTCTTACAAGGACATTTCATGGAAAAAAACATTAATTTATACCAAATACCAACTTCACCATTGTAATTCACATAACAAATGTTCACATAATATACATAACAGGTAACCTTGTTACTAATCAGTAAGTTAAAAAACAAATTTTTTAATAAACAACTTTACAGGACTATCAACATGAGTATCCAGCATGATATTTGCTAGTGGAATGTTGAACTTAAATTATATAATTAAATGAATTAATTAGATGTAGTATCCTGTGGCTGATAAATATTAAATACCAAAATGTCCCAACTTAAAGTCTTATCAACATGAATTTTGCATTGATCTACTTCAAACATATTATCCATCTGTGCACTACTTCATCAAACATCATGTTACTTTCTTGTTTGAAATTCTTCTCTGTAAAATAACAGCATGCTTGTATTTGTGTACACTTATTTTTTAATATGTAACCACTTACACACATCTATTCAGATTCAAGACATAAATTCCAACACTATGTAGGCTAGCTACATAAAGTCAGTCGAAAGATTGCTCCGTTATACGGTACCTGATCAATTAGATTTTAATAATGATTAATACTAACGATAACTAACATTATGTATAAACTTATCGATATCATGTGTTCGAACCCTTACAACTTCCTACACAATCAAAATAAAACATTATGTATATCAGAATTAAAGTAAAATGTAATTATGCAGCATAAGGCTACAACATTTGAAAGCAACATTTTGCTATTGTAGTCATATATGCCAGTATCTCCTTCTCTCATAAAATGCATTTCAAAGAAACATATTTTCCTCCAGCTTTCTTCAGTAAACTCATTTTTGTAAAATGAATTTAATGTTGTAATGCCACTTTCCTCAATTTTAAGTTCTGACAAAAAAACTTTAGATAGAAAATCAGCATTAACTATATGTTTGTATATCTCTTTTGTAAATGTTATGGGGGTTTCCTCTGACTGTTTAACTAATATCCCCTTAATTCCTTCGTAACCTGTCTACACACTTCATGGGTGTCGCGATATGACATGCAGTATTGCACTATATGCTCTCCAGTTTAATTAAAGATTTTCCTTCAACACATTTTATACTGTGATCTTTTCCTTTCAACCAACTGAAAATGTTGCCACTTTTAATTGCTGGTTGAACTCCACGCTTATTGTTTTTAGCTCATCTATTTTTGGAAAAAAAAATTATGAGCTATTGTCATCACCTTGGCGTCGGCGTCGGCGTTGGCGTTGGCGTCCGGTTAAGTTTTGCGTTTAGGTCCACTTTTCTCAGAAAGTATTAATGCTATTGCATTCAAACTTGGTACACTTACTTACTATCATGAGGGGACTGGGCAGGCAAAGTTAGATAACTCTGGCGTGCATTTTGACAGAATTATGTGCCCTTTTTATACTTAGAAAATTGAAAATTTTGGTTAAGTTTTGCGGTTAGGTCCACTTTTCTCAGTGAGTATTAATGCTATTGCATTCAAACTTGTTACACTTACTTACTATCATGAGGGGACTGGGCAGGCAAAGTTAGATAACTCTGGCATGCATTTTGACAGAATTATGTGCCCTTTTTATACTTAGAAAATCGAAAATTTTGGTTAAGTTTTGTGTTTAGGTCCATTTTATTCCTTAAGCATCAAAGCTATTGCTTTCATACTTGCAACACTTACTAACTTTCATAAGGGGACTGTGCAGGCAAAGTAATGTAACTCTGACTGGCATTTTGACAGAATTATGTGCCCTTTTTATACTTAGAAAATTGAAAATTTGATTAAGTTTTGTGTTTAGGTCCACTTTATTCCTACAGTATCAAAGCTATTGCTTTCATACTTGCAACACTTATTAACTATCATAAGGGGACCGTGCAGGCAAAGTAATGTAACTCTGACTGGCACTTGGACGGAATTATGGGCCCTTTATACTTAGAAAATTGAAAATTTGGTTAAGATTTATGTTTTGGTCCACTTTACCCCTAAAGTATCATAAATATTGCTTTCATACTTGGAACACCTAAAAAACTATCATAAGGGTACAGTAAAAGGACAAGTTGCATAACTCTGGTTGTCATTGTTACGGAATTATGGCCCTTTTTTGACTTAGTTACTTTTAATATATGGATAAATTTTGTGTTTCGATCCACTTTACTTCTTAAGTATCAAGGCTATTGCTTTCAAACTTCAAATACTTTCATGCTATCATGAGGTTACTGTACCTGGCAAGTTGAATTTTACCTTGACCTTTGAATGACCTTGACTCTCAAGGTCAAATTATTAAATTTTGCTAAAATTGCCATAACTTCTTTATTTATGATTAGATTTGATTGATACTTTGACGAAACTACTCTTACCTGACATACCACAATAGACTCTACCCAAACCGTCCCCCGTGCCCTCGCCCCCTCCCACCCACCTCCCCCCTCCCCCCCCTATTTTTTTTTAAGATCATCTCACAAATGACCACCACACCCTCACACTATTCCCCCACCCCACCCCACCCCCCCCAATTTGTTTTTATTTTTTTTATTTTTTTTTAAGATCATCTCACAAATTACCACCACACCCTCACACTATACCCCACCCCACCCCCCCCCCAATTTTTTTTTTAAACGGTTATGTTTGAAATACCGTCCAACCATCGCACCCAAAAAATCCCCCCCCCCCATCGCCCTTCCCCCCACCTCCACCCCCCCCCCCGCCCCCGATTTTTTTTTCGCTTTTTTGGAAGATAATGTAATAACTGTCCACAACCCCACACTAACACCCCTCTTCACTCCACCCCTCCCTCCTTTGTGATTGAAAATGAGAGTCCCTTCACCTTTAAAAAGAAAATCGATGAGCGGTCTGCACCCGCAAGGCGGTGCTCTTGTTTAGAAATGCTTTGAACTCATCAATGATAATATATTCTGAATCACTTTCGTCAAAAACTATTCTAAGTTACCTCAGTCATGGAATATGAAAAGTCATTTTGGTTCTCAATCTGATAGAGTAAAGAAAACTATGTTTTAAAATCAAAATAACTTCTATTAGTTTTAATTTCAATCATTTCATATTACATGTTCGGTGCTTGTTACATGTCAAATTTAAGATGTAACAAAGGTGAACATGAAATTATTTTACTAACAAATTTCAAGCTTACCTGTTTTATAAATATAAAATATCAAAATAAATGTTGTATTGGCTATGAATATTTGGCACAACTGATAATTACACTGGTCGATAACTCTCTGAAACATGTTGCAGCATATTCAGATTTGGCCAGATATAACACCTAGGTACATTTATTATCGCCAAGCAGGCTGTTGTCAGCCTGACAGGGGAGTGTGCTTTATGACCACAGAACAGTTAACACTAATTAGTTCTGCTGATAAGCCGATGGCTAAAATCTAGCCGTCCTGGGAGTAACTGAGTAGGACTGCAACAGCATATGAATCAGTGTCGTCTTATTAAGGAAGCAGAATGCTTTTTTAACGTTTTTTTGTTCTATATCATTTCAGACAAGAGTTAGCAAAGCTATGAAATTGTGTTTATGTTTTTACGCATGAAAAGAAGGATTTATCACAAGAAATGTATTGTACATTGATTTATTGCATTTATTTGAATATAATTATAACTTTCGGACACCTTAATTTTTGTCTCTTAATATTGTTCGTATCTAAATTTTCGGGCAAAACAAAAAAAAAATTTTAAGTATCTGAAAACTTAGAGTAATTACGGTAATTTTTGTATGGCATTTTGTCGGAATGTGTAGTTACTGCTTAGAACCGCCTTCGAATCACTTTCCTTCTCTCCAAATGTCATAGCCAGTTTCGTATATACTTAAAAACAGGGGGTTTCGCCTTCAATGTCAATGACCACCTACAATCGTTTTAAGTGTTTTTCATCTACTGGTGTAAGTAGGGGTTGCAATCTTCAGTGATTGATGATGATGCTGCACCGCTGTTCACATGGACCCTTTGGATCTGAATAGGGTTTTGCTGTGGATGCTTCCTCTGACTTCTTGTTATACTCGGCTTCAACTCTTATACTATGAAAGTGCTATCAACTGGGTTGATATCTGAGCCCTTAAAGGTATTGGGTGGTAGCCGTGGCATAGTAGATACGGTGTCCAGCGGGAGATCATTGGTTCGATCCCCACTCTGGAAGTGTTCTTAAGATCTCCCCCAAAGACAACAAGCACTGGTTCTTGTCACAGGAATCGGACTCGATAGCGTTTCAAATAAGCCATAGTCTTCCGAGGCAATCGAGCTAAAATTAATAGGTTTTAACTAAATGCATTGATGACTGTTAGTGGCTTGTAGAAAAGAACGTTGGCTTTATTCAAATTTCTCAACAAGGTTTTCTTTTCCAATCGCTTGATCAGGTTTTGATATTATGTGCTTTCTTTTGACTTGATGCCAATTCTGCTTCATTTGACAGGACAGCCTTCTATAGAGGCTGCGTTAAATGTGTTTCATTTGGAACAATCCAATAATGTTTAATCCGTAATTGTATGAAACTTCAAAGAAAGACATGCTTACACGACTGCTTCCACCATCAAACTTAAGCAATACTAGTCTTTCTTCGACGCATACTTATCGAAAAAGTCAAGGAACACTTTGATGCTCTATACAGCAACCCCTTTTTACTTGAACCAATTGAGTAAAGACACGACGTTTGGGCTTAAGATAAACTCTGATGGTGGTAACATTGCTCCGATTACCAGCAGCACAGTACAGTTTTTCGTTGGTAAGCGTTTGTTTACAGACATATCCTTCCGATCAAGCAGGTCCAATTACTTTTTTCCTGCAACACTTTCGATGGCGAAACCCATTTTGTCTGCTTTTTACATTTTGGTTGGATTTCTGACCATTAAAATATATAAATTACCTTAACTCAATTAACCTCTTGTCAAGTCTTCCCTTCGTAAGCTTTGCTCTATTTCCACCCAAGACTTTTCATTTCTCATAAAAATTAAATACTTGTTCCTGTCTATAAAGCCAAAGTGTTAGTCATAACCGTGCCTTTCATCAGGAAGTATTGTCAAATCTTTCGATACATCAGTTTGAATACAATCAATAAACTGATATGGCTTTAGTCCCATCCCCCTCTCAGCCATTTTGACGTCTTTTCTTCGTCCATTTTGCCAAAATTCAGTTGTCGGACCTTTCCTCACTGTGCACATTCTCAGACAACCTGCTTTACAATAACATATAAGAGCATTTGACAATTTCAGATGGCAAAATGTCCTTGACACGGGCGTAGCTGTTTGGAAGGAGGATACGTATTCTGTATTTGCTTCGCCTTTATTACAGCTGGGCTTACATTGCTTCTTTCCTGTCTACACGGCTTTCCACATTCCGCTCTAAAACAGACGGATTGCACTGAATTACTGTTAGAGGTAAAATTAATGCAATGCGTGTACATATTAGATACATTAACAGTTGGTTCCTTCCCTTTCGGCGCAAAATCAATGCGTTATTAAAGTGATCTTGATTTTCTCTTGAAAAATAGTAACAGTTGAAAACAAATTCTCAACATTAAATGTGTTATCGACTACGCAAAAACAATTGAGAGCGATTTACAATCGGCTGTCAATTATCCGTTTCTACTTTTAAGACAGCTTTCAGACGGAGGGTCGTTGTATCTTAATCATTGATAATGGCTCATTATGGAGCACGCTTTAAATGAGCTAAAGCAAGCTTTAAACGAGTGAATACTTGGGGTAATATCGTGCAGACGACGCTTGACGTAATTGTATGAAGTGTGTTATTTACATTATCAAAGGCGCATGAGTTCTACTGCGTCTATAGTGTTATTGATGATACCGGCTCTATCACCTAAAATAAATACAATAAATAATTAAAGTGAAATAATCGATACAGGTAATCCCGATGCTTGATTGAATGTTTGTGTTTGTTTCAAGATACTCATGTTTAAAACAGAGTTTATTTTATAAATTAAAATAAATGAATCATTCACATTTCACATAGTATTAGAGAGAGACAGAGGTTGGAGAGAACGTAATTATACCCCAATTACTGGTAATGGGGGCTATATAGGAGTCACTTTGTCGGTCTGTCGGTCTGTCCGTCTGTCGGTCTGTCCCGAAATTTCATCCGATCTTCACCAAACTTGGTCACAAGTTGTATCTAGATGATGTCTAGGTCAAGTTTGAATATGGGTCATGCCAGGTCAAAAACTAAGTCACGGGGTCACTAAGTGTTTTAAATTGAAAGTTTGTCCGGACCTTAACTATGTCATTTATTGTTAGATTTTAAAATGACTTGGTACATTTGTTCACCATCATAGGACGGTGTGTCGTGTGAAAAAAGAACGTTGATATCTCCAATGTCAATGTCACACTTGGAGTTTAAAGGTCAAATGCTTGTCCGGCAAATAACATCGTCATTTATGGAAAGATTTTAAAATCATTTGGAAAATTTGTTCACCATCATTGGATGATGTATCACGCGAAAGAATTAGGTCGATATCTCCCAGGTCAAGGTCACACTTTGAGTTCAAAGATCATAAATTAGCTTGTCCGGACCATAACTTTGACATTCATTGTAAGATTTTAAAATCATTTGGCACATTTGTTCACCATCATTGGCCGGAGTGTTGCTCAAAAGAATTACGTCGATATCTCCAAGGTCAAGGTCACACTTTGAGTTCAAAGGTCAAAATGGCCATAAATTAGCTTGTCCGGGCCAAAACTATGTCGTTCATTGTGAAATTTAAAAATCATTTGGCACATGTGTTCACCATCATTGGACGGTGTGTCGCGCGAAAGAATTACGTCGATATCTCCAAGGGCAAGGTGAAACCTTGAGTTCAAAGTTCAAAAATGGCCACAAATGAGCTTGTCCGGGCCATAACTATGTTGTTCATTGTGAAATTTTAAAATCATTTGGCACATTTGTTCACCATCATTGGACGGTGTGTCACGCGAAAGAATTACGTCGATATCTCCAAGGTCAAGGTCACACTTTGAGTTCAAAGGTCAAATATGGCCATAAATGAGCTTGTCCGGGCCATAACTGTGTCGTTTATTGTGTGATTTTAAACTCATTTGGCACATTTGTTCACCATCATTGGACGGTGTGTTGTTCGAAAGAATTACGTCGATATCTCCAAGGTCAAGGTCACACTTTTAGTTCAAAGGTCAAAAATGGCAATAAATGATCTTGTCTTGAACATAACTATGTCATTCATTGTGAGATTATAAAATGACTCTGTACATTAATTTTGTTCACAGTAATTGCACGGCGTGTCATGTGGAAGAATTCAAGAGTTCAAAGGTCAAAATTGCTATAAATGATAATGGCATAATAATTCTTACGAATTGCCATAAATTAGATTCTCTTGTTTTGTGAAGACAGCATGCAAAATAGTCTGTGTCAATGCGGCACGTGGGGGTATACGTCACGTCTGTGACAAAGCTCTAGTTGTATAATCGAGTATTTTAACGTGGAATTTCATTGTCAAAATTATACAATAAATAGAACTAGTGCTCCTTGTAGGATTATTGTTTATAAAATCATGTTGCCATTATACAAACACATGTGTTATAATTGCGAAGAAAAAAAAAGTTTATGCCCTAAACATTACCTCTAGCAAAGAACATTTCAAACAACAAGGGTTCCGCGGTCCGAGACTTTTGTCCCCCAAAACAGGGCCTTGACACAGGACTGTTTGTGAAAAAGTGACCTTGACCTTTGAACTAGTGACCCCAATTTCAATAAGGGTCATATACACTCCAAGGCTAATGCACATGTGAAATATCAAGTAAATCGGTCAATTCGTTGACGAGTTATTGATCGAAAACAATTTTCTCACTCATTGTGACAGTGTTCTTGACCTTTGACCTAGTGGCGACAATTTCAATAGGGGTCATCTACTGTCCAAGGCAAATGCACATTTGAAGTATCAAGTCAATCGGTCAATTCGGTGACGAGTTATTGATCGGAAACGATTTTTCCACCTATTGTGACAGTGACCATGACTTTTGACATAGTGACAGCAATTTAAATAGTGGATCTACTATCCAAGGCCAATGCACATTAAGTCAATCGGTGAATTCGTTGACGGGTTCTTGATCGGAAACGGTGTTCACACTTATTGTAATAGTGACATTTACCTTTGACCTAGTGACCCCAATTGTAATAGGGGTCATCTACTGTCCAACCCAATGCACATGTGAAGTATCAAGCCAATTGGTCAATTCGTTGACGAGTTATTGATCGGAAACGATTGGCACACTTAATGTGATAGTGAACTTCATCCTAGTGACATCAGTTTCAATAGGGGTCATCTACTGTCCAAGGCCAATGCACATGTGAAGAATCAAGCCAATCGGTCAATTCCTTGAAGAGTTCTTGATCGGAAACGAACAGGTATACCGACAGACCGACCGAAATCCAGCAAAACAATATACCCCGGGCCCCCTCTTCTTCGAAAAAAGGGGGGGGCATAGTAATATTAATAATGAAAATGGAGATTATGACGGTAGTGATTCAAATAATCTTATTAATTGAAAGTATGGCGCTACACACAATATGCACATTTTATGGAATCATTTTTTGAAATAAAGCAAAATATGACATTAATATATGCATATAGCACAACAACAACACAAATTTATAACAATGCCCATTATTGCGATTTTTGTTAATTTATTTTCAATTATTATACTTTATTAACTATATGTTAAACAGTCTTTAACATATTCTCCATGATAATCAAAATATTAAACTACTCGTGAAGAGATGTAGTATTCTGACAAAACTCATTTCATTTCTCAGTGTTTGGTAATCTGTTCAATCAATAATACCCGCAAGGGGAGTTAGACAGTATAGATAGATAGATACATAGATAGATAGATGGATGGATGGATGGATGGATGGATGGATGGATGGATGGATAGATGGATAGATGGATAGATAGATAGATAGATAGATAGATAGATAGATAGATAGATAGATAGATAGATAGATAGATAGATAGATAGATAGATAGATAGATAGAGATAGATAGATAGATAGATAGATAGATAGATAGATAGATAGATAGATAGATAGATAGATAGATAGATAGATAGATAGATAGATAGATAGATAGATAGATAGATAGATAGATAGATAGATAGATAGATAGATAGATAGATAGATTCATAGATACATAGATACATAGATACATAGATACATAGATAGATAGATACATAGATACATAGATAGATAGATAGATACATAGATACATAGATAGATAGATAGATACATAGATACATAGATACATAGATAGATACATAGATAGATAGATAGATAGATAGATAGATAGATAGATAGATAGATAGATAGATAGATAGATAGATAGATAGATAGATAGATAGATAGATAGATAGATAGATAGATAGATAGATAGATAGATAGATAGATAGATAGATAGATAGATAGATAGATAGATAGATAGATAGATAGATAGATAGATAGATAGATAGATAGATAGATAGATAGATAGATAGATAGATAGATCTAATACACCCTTATGATACATATATTAGTTTCCGAATAAAAATCTTACATATTCATAATCATTACATAAAGCAAGTGAAAATGCTTGTAAGTTATGCTAAATTAATTCACTAGCATCGGATCAATCACGGTTATGCCTCACGCACCTTGAAATTTCGTCACCGATTCCAGACGTATTTAAGGATTTATTATTCTACATTAAGATATCGGCACAAATTGCAGTAGAAACTGTCTTTTATGCACTAAAGATTCATGCACATATGTTTCAATAACTTGAGATATTTGAAAAAATAAAGTTCTTAAAGGTGTGTTTACATTCTGTCCAGCCCGTGTGTAAACCCATGAAAACCCCGTTGATACTGGACCCTGTTTCAGCACTTAAGAAACATTCAATATTGAGTTTAAGAGCTGGAATCAGATTTGTATATTTAACAACAGTGTTATTCATTTCACCCTTTCTTTTGTTTGCATTGCGTTCTTTAACGTGTCAGTATTTCGTGCCAGGTGTATTTCCATGCTATAGATAACACTATGATCACAGTGCATGCGTCCTGTACACATCATATTATATTTTACGACCCCTCGCAACAAATGTTCAAAACACCACGCGCATGAGATTAAAAAAATAAAATGGGTTTTCCGAAAATATCGCTTTAAGTTTCATATACATGTATGGAAATCTGTTAGGCGCTTGATTTTGCGGGAAAAAAATACAAGCGCTGTAATAGTCGGTTATTTTCTCACTTAAATTAAGAAATATTTTGTGTGGCTTAGTCTACATAAACGAGAGAAAAGTCACGAATATATGAATTATAACTTCAATAATATCACCTCTTCAGGTGCAATATTTACTGTATGGGTAATTCCAAGCAAAATTCACGTTAAAATAAGAATAAAATGTCGAAAATAGCCCAAACATTGGCCTCACTATATTATGGCTCTCCCTAAAAAGCAGTCCTAATAATATTCACATTATTACAATATGCTATGAAAACGACCGGTCCTATAGATGTTTAGTCTGCAATTTGAAATAATATGAAGTATTGATTAGTCAAACGTTATGGATCGACTATTGTCGTTCTTAATGACATCACACAGAAAATAGATATAATCATTCACAATATCAAACCTCAAAAACTATACCCCAACACTCCAACAATATATTCGAAACTATTTTCTAGACACTAACACGTTGTCTGCTCTTACACAATAAACCTTCTTCCGCTAGCCTTTTGTAGTGTATTTACATAACCATGATAAACCAATACTTCCTCTCAAGAAGAATAACCGTGCCTAGAGAACGACAAAGTTTGAGTTAAAAATAGAGTTACACTATAAAAGCCGATATCCTCTCAAACCAATGTTTACCAATTGAATAACTATCGTTTAGAAAATATTCGATTCTGCCAGCAAGAAATATACGTTTTGCTTAATCCCATTAGGTGACAATTCACGTGTGAGAAGTTGTTTTAATTTCAATTTATTCTATGTGTTTTGTTTATGCTGTGCACTGATTGTTCTTATAATGAATGCACGCTGTGTAACAACCCGTTTTGCAATGATATAACATAGTACACTCTATTGAAATACGTTTGCTTGTTTAAAGTGTACATTTCCTACATGTTGGAAAAGACCAATATTTAGAAATTAATGGGGTATTGATAAAGATTGATTTCCTTAATAGTTTATAAGTAGTTCTTTATCGACTCAATTAATGAAAGTTGATAGTGACAAATGTTTTGTATAAATACTTCAAGATTTTGTATTAGAGAGATTCGAGTTTGGTTAGCCGTCCCGACTGGACGGAGGTGCTCGGCTCATAGATATTTTACAATGCGAACTATACGATCACTAAAATAAAGAATGTTTTAACCATGAACTGGGTTGTCATTCTATCGACATGTGATAGACATTATTTTGATGCCGTTTGCAGGATATTAAAAATTAGGTAAGTTCTATTTGTTTATTTCTTGAATCCATGCTCGAAAAAAATAAATTATTAAATTAAACATGAATAAAATAGAGTAACAGAGAAAATAAAGACCATGGCAGAAGGTACAGACCCTTTAACAGTGTTTGATAATTTAAGGCGAGAATTAAATAATGTTTCCAATGCTTTAACAACTCAGGGCATTTCACATACAATTCCTAAATTTAATGGAAACCGTCAACAGTATAGGGAATGGATAAAATCCATTGAGAAATTTGCTACGTTGATGAATATAACTGATGATAGAAAAAAATTCATTGCATATCAAAGTGCATCGGGTGCAGTGTCTGGTTTCATTGAAAGGTATATTCAGGATAATTCTGATAATACTTGGGGTAAGTTCAAACAAGATTTAGCAATAAGGTTCTCAGACGTGACAGATCCGCATTTCGCACTGTCGCTCCTAAGGAAAATAAGGCAAGGTAGACATGAGGATATTCAGTCATACGCAGAGAGAATTATGTCTTTGGGAAAAGAGGCATATGGCGTGGGAAACGCTGATACTGAGAGACAATTGATAGACAATTTCACAGATGGTTTAAATGATAATTCTCTGAAATTAAAGATATTAAGGGAAAGGCCCGCAACCTTACAAATTGCAATTAACAGAGCTATACTTAAACATAATTTGTTGGCACGAGTTAGATTATCTGGTGGTACTAGCAATGTGAGAGAAGAGAGAGAGGAAATTCCTATGGAAATTAATCATAATCGAGGTCTCCGTTGTTACAAATGCAAACGGATCGGACACAAGTCTTCCGAATGCAAAAAGGTTAACGTTGCCTCGGGTGAAAGATAGTCCAAGAGAATTTTGTGTTGGGGTTGTGGAATGGAAGGGCACGTGTTGCGTGATTGCTCTTATTCAAAACAGGGGTCGAGAGATAATAAAACAGGCCATAGATAAAACTAAAACATTCTCAATATGTTGAGGTCGATGTTGAGAAATATAACAATAAGTATAAAATTAATCAACCATTTCAAGTTAATATTTCTGAAAACCCGAATTCTACTTTATTACATATTGGTAAGCAAAAATTTCGAAGTTTGATAGATACAGGTGCTGAGATTTCTTAGATGCATAGACGAGTCTATGATAGTTTGATTGAAAAGCCAAAATTACAAAAGAAGGTGGTAAGTGTACAATCAGCAAACGGTAGTCCGTTGATAATTGATGGGCTCGTCAGTATTAAAATCTGCGTTGGGAAATCAGAAATGATTCAAACTTTTTATGTTGTCAGAAATTTACACAGAAATTTAATTTTGGGTTTAGATTGGTTAAAGAATAATCACGTTAGACTCTATTTTGATTTGAAATGTATGAGAATAAATGGAAAACATTATGTCAGCGTAGAAGCATCAACAATCAGATTGAAAAATACATGCATTTTAAAACCACAAACAGCGAAGATATGTTATGGTATAATTAGAGAGAATCCAAATATACCAACTGGTTACAGTTATTCTGTTTCGGAAATTGACATAGGTTATATAACAGATCAACCAGGTCTTCAAATTGTTAACTCAGTTACTTATTTGGCTAAAGATAGATGTCTGCAAATTTTAGTTGTTAATCATTCCAACAAAACATACAAACTTAAAAGACATTGTCTGGTTGCAAGATTGAACAGAATTGATGAGGAAAACATAAATAATGTGAATTCAGATTTCAGTGGAAACCATGCATATGAGGAAATACAGTTAAGTGATATCAATGTGCCAGGATGCCATAAAAAAAGAAGTAGAAAATTTAATAAGGCGAAACATTGATTTGTTTGCTAACAAAGACTCTCAACTGGGTCACACTGAAACAGTTAAGATGAGTATAGACACTGGTAAACATGCACCTATAAAATTAAGACCATACAGAACTCCTTTAAATAACAGATGATTAAGCAATTGATGAGATGTTAGATGCCGATGTCATTAGGAGATCTCGATCGCCTTGGTCATTTCCTGTGGTTATAGTTGATAAGAAAGATGGCACTAAGAGAGTCTGTGTAGATTTTAGACAATTGAACATAATAACTGTAAAAAATGATTTCCCGTTACCAGTAATTGATGATATTTTAGCCTTGTTGAGTCATGCTAAATTCTTCACATCTTTAGATTTAAAGAGTGGCTATTGGCATGTTTTAATGGACGAAAATGATAAAGAGAAAACTGCTTTTTGTACACACATAGGCTTGTTTGAGTTTAAAAAAAATGCCTTTCGGACTCTCAAATGCTCCTGCTATATTTCAAGAACTCATGTCTATCGTTTTGAAAGATTTTCAAAGATTTGCAATTGCATATTTAGATGATATCCTTATTTTCAGTGCAGATAAGAAATCTCACCTAAGAGACATTGAAACAGTTTATTCACGACTTCGTGAACATGGGTTAAAATTGAAATTGAAGAAATGTAGTTTTCTGAAATCTGAGACTAATTATCTAGGATTAATCGTCAGTTCTGAAGGTGTAAAACCTGATCCTCAAAAAATAAGTGCAATTAGATCATTGCCAGTTCCAACATGCCTTCGAGAAGTAAGGTCTTTCATGGGATTGTCATCTTACTATCGAAGATTTATTCCAAATTTTTCAGAAACCGCTGAACCGATTATAAATCTGACTAGGAAATATGCCTATTTTAAATGGACTGAAACATGTCAAAAAGCTTTTGATTTTATCAAAGAAAGTCTGATTGTTGTTCCTTTACTGGCATACCCTGATTTGAATAAGCCATATATACTGTATACTGATGCTAGTGACACTTGTATAGGAGCCTGCCTTACCAAAGAAAGTGAGGGTGATGAGAAACCAATTTATTATCTGTCTCACAAATTGTCCAGAACACAAAGAAAATGGTCAACAGTTGAAAAAGAAGCATATGCTATATTTTGCTCTTCAAAAATTAGATTATTATTTGCATAATGCTCAATTTACAATTAAAACGGATCACAAACCCTTAAAATATCTTATTGATTCTCCAATGCAAAATAAAAATTTCAGAGATTTGCATTAAGCATGGCTGGTTATAATTGCAAAGTAGAATATATCCCAGGTACAATTAATACCTGTGCTGATTTACTCTCACGACACCCTGATAAGGTGCAAATGAGTTGTGATAAGGATAAATAAGAGTGTTCGGGAAATAAATCTAAACCTGATATTGATGTAAATGACAATTCATATGAGGTCAATGTTTTGAATTCAAGCCAGTTTAATCCAAAAGAGTTTGCTAGTTATAGTTTGACCGATAACGTTGATTCGTTTGAATTGCCAGATTATTCGAAATTGAATGTAGATAATGTTGATATGGCGAATGAACAATCAAAAGATGAAGAATTGATGAAGATAAAGAACTTAATTAGCAATGGTAATGCCACAGACCATATTCGAAATCACCATTTAATTATTGATAACGTATTGTATTACTTATCGGATATTGATGGTGACCCGAAATTAAGATTGTTTGTGCCACAGCAATTTAAATCATTGGTATTGCAACAATAGCATGATTTAAATGGTCACATGGGTGTTCAGAAAACATTTGACTCCATAAAGTCAAAATATTACTGGATGAACCTGTTCAAAGATGTTCTAGAATATGTTACTAAATGTGTAACATGTCAAACCAGATCTTTACGTCAAATAAAGCAACCTTTGCAAGAAACAGATATGCCCCCATTTCCCATGGCAAAATTAATTGTAGATCTTAGTGGCCCATATCCTACTTCGATATCTGGAAATAAGTACTTTATTGATTTGTGGATTGGTTTAGTGGTTGTCCCGAAGCATTTGCTGTTCCTGATAAGACAGCTGACACAATGGCTTATTTGATATTGGAAAAGATTTTTCCTAGGTTTGGTTGTCCTTTGCAGATTGTAACAGATCGAGGATCTGAAAATGTAAATAAAACAGTGAAAGAAACATTGGAAATATTAAAAATAGATCATATTCTCACAAGCGTAAGTCATCCACAGAGTAATGCAAAAGTGGAAAGATTTCATAGAACATTGCATGATATATTATCAAAGAAAGTCCAGGAAAATGTTAGAACATGGGATCAATTTTTGAATCAGACATTAGCTGCTATAAGATTTAGTGTTTCTGAGTCTACCAAATTCAGTCCATTCTATTTGCTGTATACAAGAGAACCTGTATTACCAGTTGATCAGTTACTTAAGCCAAGACAAAAATATTTTGGTGAAGAAATGCATAAAATAGCATTGCAAGAGCAACACAGATCCTTTCTTTTGGTTAAGAATAATCTAAAGCAATCAAAACAGAGACAAGCAAAATATGCAAATGAAGGAACACAGCAAATTGAATTTGAGATATGAGATCCTGTATATTATAAAAATTAAAGAAGGGAAGGAACATTAGACTTACAATGGAAACCTTATTACAGAATCATTGAAAGAACAGGTCCCGTATCATACATCATTAAAAATCAATTAACAGGTGATACAGTAAAGGTTCATGCTGAGGTTTTAAAATTAGCCAACATTGATTGGAATTTCACTGACCAGAACAATGAAAGAGTAATAAGAAAATCTACTTACGTGGTTCCTCCGGCATCGAGTGATAGTGAGGGTTCCAGTAAAAATACTGTTTCTGATTCAGACGATAATGTTCCTTTGGCAGAATTAGCAAATAGATATCGTCATGAAAGGGAACATTCAGATAATGAAGATAATATCCCTTTAATGGAAATGCATAAACGATTAAGATTAGGAGAAATGAATCAAACATATAGTACTTATGACAATTCTGATGTTTCAATTTCCTCAAAAGAAGTAAACAGTAGTACTGATGGCTATATGTCAGTTGATGAAATTTCTGTTCCAAAAGTGTCTCCGATCAAAAGAGTTAAAAGGAGAAGTACAGAAAAGTCACGAAAATCAAATAATGTCAAGAAATTATTAAAGTTAATTTCTGATACATTGTAAATAGACCTCATTGTTTATTGTATATATTTATATGTTGATGCTTTGAACGTGGTCTTATGCTGATCATTATTTTGTTCCAGTAAAACGGGGATTTTACATTGTACAGAAAACACTTGCAGAGAAAGAGTATAAATCAATATGGCGGATTGTGTGGAATCGTTGTGTTTTGTTTTTTCCCTCATGTTCATTAGTAGTTCTAATGGATTCTTGATAAGAGAAAATGTTGTGTATGATAAGACTAATGAAGTGTATGTAAATAATGGACGCTGGCTAGTTGTTTGTGTGCATGACTTAAAGCCTTATCTATCATTTATTGATAAAGTGAAACAGGATATTACTTTCATAAACTGTATAATGCAAAGTGAACTTTCATTTTATCAACGGTCTAATTTAACAGGATATTGGGAAACAATGAAAAGCTTACAAATAGAATTCAACATGGTCAATGACACATTCAATAGCATACATGATAACTTAATCGACTATCGTTCGGTTAAAATATTGAGAGAATCTAGACATAGGCGCACCTTAATTCCTATCATAGGGCAAGCTATGAGTTTTCTTTTTGGAACCGTATCTGAAGGTGACATAGAAAATATCAATCGTAATGTTGAAATAATAGCTAGTAATCAGCAGAAAATGATGCACAACTTAGAAATTGGATTGTCCATTTTAAATCTAACTAGAACTGAAGTTGCACAAAATAGGAGAAATATAATGGATTTGGTCAAATATATCATGGAGCTAGATAAGAAAATAGGTGAATTGTCACAGCAATTTGAACAACGATTCTATCGATAAGAACAGTTTTTACATTCATTTTTACAATTTCAATTAATTGTTGATGAAATTAAGATGATGTGTACTGATGCTTCAATTTATTTAGAAAACTTAAAAATCGAACTTAATAGTTTATCAAAGCATCATCTGTTCATGAATACTATTTCTCCACAAAACCTACGTGCTATGTTAATGGATGTGAAGTCAAAATTAAGTAATAATTTTCAGTTACCTGAAGATCCCCAGTGGAATATCTGGTACTATTATCGATCTTTGGATTGTATTACTTATTTTCAAAATAATAGAATAGAGATAGTGTTAGATATACCTCTTTTAAATACAAAGGAAAGTTTTGACATTTTCAGAGTATATTCTTTTCCTCTTCCTTTAATTTCCATATTGGAAAGCAAAACTAAAGGTTCAAAGTTTACCGCTAATTTTCGATTAGAGTCAGAAGCAATTATGATAAGCCAAGATAGGACACAATATTCGTTGTTATCTGAACATGAATATAAATTGTGTGCTAATCAGGTAATTAAACAGTGTTTAATAACAAGCGCCCGGTACAAAACAAATTGGAATAAACATTGCGTCGTGGCTATGTTTGTTAATGAGCAAGATAGAATGAACGAAAGTTGTACAAAAGTTGTTTCTCAAAATAAAGGGTTACCGTTAGTTCAGTACATTTCTTCAGTATGGGTCATAGTGACAAATGAGAGATTGAAATTAGTCATTGTGTGTAGAGAAAGAGAGTCTCAGAAAGAAATTGAGATAACACCACCAGTTGGAATTGTGCGCTTGAATAATTCTTGTAGAGCAAGCTCAAAATACTTTGATTTACCTGATTTTTATGAAAAGACCACTTCATACAAAAATAGAGACATATATTCTGGTTTACTTAAGTTAACTAATGTGTCCCAATTCCACATTTGGGATGAGTTTCATAATGAATTTCCAAACATAACGTCCAGGGTATTACCGTCTAATTTAACGTCTTTAAAAGAAATACCAATGAGCTATTTCATACACCAGATCCAGAAATTTAGGTCAAATTCGAACATATCTGGTACACAACATTTAAGCCGAATTACAGAGATTATTTTAATGTCTGGTCTGATTATCGGATTTATGGTGATACTTTCTCTGTCGTTAAAGAAATTGTGCGCATACATTATGTCAGACAGAACTACAAATGAGCATGGAGGTAGGGAAATAACAATAGAGCTTCCTAACATATTGACTGGTAATGAATCCATTCCGTTGACAAGAAATGAAATACGGCCAAGAACAACTTCAAATGTTCGAAACCAAAATGATGTGGTGTCGCCCCAAGAGGCGGATGACAATGTTGTCATTGAAGAAGGTCGTTCTCCTTCAACGCCCAGAGTATCATGGTTTAGGAAATGAAGAACAATTGTATATGTTTGTATACAATAATTTAGATATAGTAAATTGACTATTGGTATTTGAAGTCCTGTTTATCATCCTAAAGATGTTAGATAGGTGAAGATTATTATTGTGTGTTTATTACATTGTACAAAAGTCCATCTGTCTATTCTCAAAGTAGCAGTTGGTGAAGATGTACAAGTAGATTTTGAAATTTAAGTCCAGCTATCTATTCTCAAAATAATAGTCGGTGAAGAGGTTTTATCATAAAGAAGGTCTTTTTCTTCCAGATGTTACATTAATGTGTATACATGTAAAACAATATGCATGTAACAGTCAATCAGATATCGGATTGCACCAGGCTTCCAAACGTTACATTAATGGATATAACCGTTAACGATTCGTCGGATTACACTGGGTTGGATGACAGACGACACACGATGGTGGACACTCAAGTTCCACTATGACATCGATGAACTGTCATGGTGACGAGATGTTTGGGGTCATCCGTGTTCACTTGTGACATTTAAAAATACATGTTTTACATTTTCTTATATTTACTTTATAACAATGTATTTGGTTCTGTTTTGAAACCAAAGTATCAATGCTGTGTATTTGTTTATTTCTTATGATGTGTTTTGTTTTGAAACTATTTGTTACATATATGTTTGCAGTGTGTTTGTTTAATATGTTTGCAGTGTTTTTCTATAAAGTGAAATCGTTGATTTTTTTTGTAAATTAGTTGATTTACAAAAAATGCTGTCAGTAAGCAATCATATTAATTAATTGAAATACCATATTTAAATTAATTATCTTGTTAGGAGAGGTATATAACATAGTACACTCTATTGAAAAACGTTTGCTTGTTTAAAGTGTACATTTCCTACATGTTGGAAAAGACCAATATTCAGAAACTAATGGGGTATTGATAAAGACTGATTTCCTTAATAGTTTATAAGTAGTTCTTTATCAACTCAATTAATGAAAGTTGATAGTGACAAATGTTTTGTATAAATACTTCAAGATTTTGTATTAGAGAGAGTCGAGTTTGGTTAGCCGTCACGACTGGACGGAGGTGCTCGGCTCATAGATATTTTGCAATGCGTACTATACGATCACTATAATAAAGAATGTTTTAACCATGAACTGGGTTTGTCATTCTATCGACTATGTGATAATAAACCCGTTTTGCAATAAATTTATTGCAAAACGGGTTTATTGCAAAACGGGTTGTTGTAAAAAAAAATTCAAATTGCAATAAGACACTCCAACCCGTTTTGCAATAAATTTATTGCAAAACGGGTTTATTGCACAAAGGGTTGTTACAACGCCGTCTCTTTTAACATATCGCAATATTTGCATGTATCAAGTACGGCATTACTAAAATGATATCGTAAAGATTCTACATATTCTTTCATTTTATTTAATACCTAAATTTCCATTGCACATACAATATATCATGAACAAAATATAATCAATGCTCATCGGATAGAAATATGTGACGTTTATTGATTGAATGTATTCCATAAGTTAGAAATGCATTTAAACCTTTCGTTTTCGAAATTGTTTGTTGCGAATGCAATATTCATTATCGACGATATCTGATCTACTCCGTGCGGAATATTGACTATCGCGTGTTAAGATACGATTCGATCCCAATTTCATTCTTATAATCAAGTCGGTATGAAACGTTTTTATTATCCAATACTCGTCTTAAGTTAATCGACGATGTCAAACATTTATATGTAAAAGCGCATACCTTACCCATAGTACAACGTAGCAATAGTATCACATACTTTTAAAACGGAGGCGATAATTTAATTTAAAAAGTCCAACTATTAACTATAGAGATAAGTGTTTAACGTACTTACGTTACCTAAACGAGAACGATTTCGAACTAAAACAAACTTAATCTTGCGATTATTAGCATCGACGTCGAACACGACTGGCTGTACCTCTGAAGTAAAGCATACAATGCAGTTTTACAAGTTTATTGTCTAATCCATGACATGTGTAATATAAACAGATACAATACAATATGACAAACATGCATGGCCAATCTTAACAGATTTGTATTATACTTTTTTTAAATATGTAACAAATTGACAAATAACTATTCTTATCATAAGTGTTGATTTCTATGATACATCATAAAAACAAGATTGCCATTGCCAACCTTTAATTAAAACTACTGCCATACAATAATACACATTCCTAAAATACTGAATATTGTAGATCGAGGCACTAATCAGAGGGGGTAATCACGTGATTATCAAGATGGCGACGTCCGTGCCGAGGCAGGTGTTTTTCGCCGCTTTATACCCTTTATTACATGTATTACGTTTTTAAATTGCGCTCACTTTCCAGCCATATTAGCAAGAAAGTTTCTGGCGTTTATTTCATAGTTATATTTGCTATATATCTCGACTTTACTCGCTGCGAAATTTCTTAGCGGGATGACCTAATTAGTGCTCCACTAAGAAAATTTGCGGGAAGTAAAGTCGAGATATAAAGCGAATTTAAATACGAAATAAACGCTACTCACTGTTTTCCTGATATGGCTGGAAAGTGAGCGTCATTTAAAAAATAAACAAAAGTAATAAAGGGTATAAAACGGCGAAAAATAGCTGTCTCGACATGGACGTCGCCATCTTGACTATCACGTGATTACCCCCTCTTGGCACTAATGCGCATATTGAAAACTATTTTAAAAGAGCAAATAGCAGCTAGAATTAGATCTTAAGTGGACTGGTTGGCAATGACCTTCTGTATTAAAGTTAAAATATATGTTCAGATAAGAAACATTACATTATTGACAGTGATAAAATATATTTCATTTAAGACAAGAAGCAGTTAATATTCATTATGTCCATATCAATACTCTGCATTATATTGATCAAACGACTCCAGTAAAAATTATTTAGATACCACCCTGACAAAATAAGCTACTTCTTATTTGTAAAGGGGGATAACTCCACAGATCTTGGTACAACAACAGTTTGCTGTCACCAAGCACTATAGATTTATCTCCCTTATAACAAGTATAGCGATAGATATTGACCTAAAATATAGGAAACGCCATTGCTGCACATGATAGATAACCATGTAAGAAATATTAAGTATGTAATTAATACACTTATAGAAGTATTAACCCGGAACTTAATAGTATAGTGTGATATATATCGATATTATAAATGCTAACTAAATGATTATTTCTATTATGCAGCCATGACATATCCTTATAGATAAACACATAGTTATCTGTATAACAAATTATTCCTAGAATTTCAAATTAAATGGCAGGTTTTGGCAGTAATATTGATTAAATCAGTGTTGGAGAGCACACAATGTAACTTCTCCTGTTTGGTGAAATTGACAAAGGTATTTTCAACATCATAAGCTTTATTATTTAGTACATCTCTCAATTCTTGATAGGTATTGCATTCAAATAAAACATGTATTTCAGTTTCAACTGATACTTTACATATCGGACAGACACGCTGATTTTCTGGAATATTTTTGTATCTTCCAGTTTTTAACTTAAGGGGAGCAACCCGACAACGAAATTTATGCATGTGACTCATGGGGATAGGTTACATTTCCCATTCTGTTTTGACCGATTAACAGTTACCCTGTTAAATATCGCCTTGCGATAACTCTTCTTTACACGGCCGTTTACATGCGAGGAAACTCACTCGTTGTGACTCCAACTTCGTGCTTGTTCGGTTAAAAGTTAGAAATAGATTCCCCACATTGATACACTGCGCAAAATAATATTCATTTCTATGCCTTTGCTGCAAACGCTCTAAAGATGATATCGTTATGGATCTCTCTGTTTTCTCGTTTTATGGATGTGTAGTGTGCATAATCATTCATGTTGAGGCCATTACATATCCTCATGTCCATATGCATATTAAAGTATTGTTTACAAAATCAGACATCAAAATATACGAGCATGGTTAATTGAAAATAACTTGATATATTTTCCCTAAACGTATTTTTATTAGAAATATTAATTAACAAAACGCTATTAAAGATAAAAACTCACAATTCATATACTTATTTAAGGTTTCATATAATTTATTAAATATTATTTATTTACTAGGCTTAACTTATTTTTGAGGCTTTTACACACATTCCATTCCATAATTGCCATGAATTATAACACTATTGAAGAAATACTAATACATATTATGTATTTCAGTATAAACATATATGATACGAGCAATAACAACGAACTACCGACTTTGAGTAGAATATAATTAATTGTAACTGTCAAACAATTACATACTGCCATGTAAAAAAAAATCAGCTGTATATACTGGGACTATCTTTCATTCTATCACGTTTTTATTTGTGAGCGTTAGCTCACAAATAATGTGGAGACAATTTTGCAAGTCGGTGTACTGTTAGGTACGCTAGTAACCGTGACCACTGCCTGTATGGATAACTGCAGTAATTTTATGCAGACGACGAATGCTAGGACCGTCTGCTCTAACCACCACATCTGCCTGTTTATAGTTCCCACTGGTACACTACATAGTGTGTATGTAATCAAAAGTATTTAACAGCTTGTAAGACAACGTTGGCCAGTAAAGTGTTTATTATTGAAATCTGTACATATTGGCTGCTTTCAGGGAAAACTGGGCTTAATGCATGTCAAATAAGATTAGCATGTGCACACTGATTAGCCTGTGCAATGCACACATGCTAATCAAGGACTACACTTTCTGAATGTGTGGTGTTTTTCGTTTAAAGAGAGTTTCTGGTACTGGGATGACAATAAATGCAAATGCATTAAGCCCCTGTTTTCCTAAAATGAAGCTAAAATTATCTTTTTTATTAATGATTTGAAAAAAAACAAACAAATCTCAACCTATGCTTTTTGACAAACTCTTCATAAATTTGAATGTGTTGTGGTCATTTCAAACTTGCGATATAAAAAGCTATAACATAATTTTGAAAACTGAGTTGCGTCTAAGATTATACAACAGCGAACAAATTCGGTGCTTTCAGCGCTTTGATTCTATTTAACTGCTATTACTGGATTTAAACAGGCATCATTAAACGTATTAAGACTATTAATTAATGGCCACACAGAAATGTCAATCACAAAATATTTTAGAGGTAAAGATGGGACAATTGAGTTATTATGTAATACAATTTTCTTTAAAATGTGCCATACAGACTTTGATTTTGCGTTAGCCCTTCCTTTAAGTATGTTTCAAATGTACAGTACTTTAAATAAAAACATGCTTGGACAAAGTTTCGCAAGACAATAGGTAAGGCATTTTTGTATGTAATTTGTTTGATCAGATTAGATCTATATATTTTTTTCAGTCCTCAAATTAAAAACGTTCGCTAAATGTGTTGAAGTTTTCCAGGCTCAAAACTACATGTATTTCTATGCATTTTTATCACACTGATTGCGGTTTGTCTTAACAAACAATTGTTCAACAGCTAAATTATTACACACAAAAACAAGAATAGTATGCTTTCACGTGTGGTTAATCTAGGCTTTTCCCACCTGCCAACTTCTCTTGTCTTATAACATTATAATTGATTCCCACACGTTAAACCCAATCTCAGGCCGAGGTTATCGAATACTATAGATGTGCTTATAATAACTACTGCATATTTATATTTGTATGCCTTAGAATATTGACCGAAAATGACCC
>NC_068356.1:61338431-61368431 GCF_020536995.1 Dreissena polymorpha
CATATGTGTTTGTCGCAATGCAAGAGTAGATACCAGCATCTGTTCTGGCCACACTCTGATACAGTAATGTTTTGTTAGAATATATAATGCCTGCTTTTAACCACTGTACTGCCGTCTCGGGTGGATTACCAGGTTCATATGTGCATGTTATGTTGAGACTTTCTCCTTCCTTGATGTACAAATTGTCAGTGCGAATGACAGATGGAGGGTCTGGACATGTAAATGCATATAGTTTTATACATTCTTGCATCATTTAAATAGCTATGCACATCGGTATGTTTAGTCATTTTGTTGATTCTTAAAAAAGGTCAAATAATGCTTTAGAAAAACATCTTATTTAAAAGTTTTGTTTTCGTTTTTTTTTATTAATTTTCTTTGTATCGATTGTTTTGGTGCACAGTTTCTTGATAAAAAGAATTTAGGCGATACTTACATAATATATTCAGATAAAGGCTTTGTGCACTTTGCCCATGTTTGTTGGAAGCAACGCAGGCATATTTGCCCGTCATTTGGCGGTTTACGTTGGTAAACGTTTTGTTAAGTTGACCTCTTATGCTTATCTCTGACTGAACAATAGATACTCCAAACGCTAATGTTTCGCCCTTAATGAGACTTATTTCCGGTGTAGGAAAACCTTCAGAAATACAGGTCAGCATCGCAGTGCTGTTTTCTTTTAATGCTACATTGGACACTCCTTCAAATGCATCTACTTGAAATGCTGTGATTTTTGCAGGTTCTGAAATAAATTTAGTTAGTCATGTGCATTGTGTATCATTTCTTTTTGTTTTACTGGTATTGTAAAATGGCATGAAGCAAAATATATTATTAACGTTTTGGTATACAATATCATATTTCAGTCAGTGAGCAAGTATCTGTATAAACATAAAACCATATAAACCAAATATGACGACATACTGTATACATGTCATGTATTAAGCATCAACTTACCATATGTTTTTAGAGTTGTTATGTTGCTTTCCGTCATTTTCCCGTTTATCACTACTGCACACTGCCATTGTAAAATAAGATGCTCTTCCAGTGTATTACTCATAATACAACTAACCGCCGTATATTTGATACAGACGCACGCTACAGTTAAGGATGATTGTACTATGCATTCATTTTCAGGCTCTTGTACTTCTAAAACATGATCAAATCGACTAAGCTCTCCACTGGCAGAAGGATATATTTGTGTTTGACGAAAAAAGATTATGTTTGTCGCAAGACCTGTCCATTGACATGTAATGTTGAATTTGTTTGGGGCCACAATATAACTTGATATCCGTATGGTCCCTTTTGCTGAAAAATACCATATTTGTTTATTTTTATTTCCAGATAATCTAGTACATTAAAAATATAAAAAGACCTCATTTAAACGCATACATATTAGTACGTTCAAATGAGTAGTTCCTTTAGAATAATAAACCAACATTTAAATAAATTAAAAAGAAAAGTAATTTACGTACATTATTGGGTCTGCTTAAAGGCTTAATTACGGAGATTTATAATATGTACATGTTAGTTTGTTAAGATTCCAATAAAACAGTTATCTTTTTGTGCACACCGCCATTCGAAAAACGATTCTTAATTGGCTGAAGTTAATTTGGGTATAAATTTCGAAAAACGAAATTGATATATTGTTTTACTATGTAACACTTTAGATAAAGGATTGGTAGGAAGTCGTTATTGCGACAGGAGTAAAATGTCTTTTCAGTTGTATGCAAAGGTTTTCACAACCAAAAATGTGTATTATCTTTATGGTTTATATAGTAGTTTTATTAATGATTTTTTTTTCAAAGCAACTCATTGACTGAATATGCCTGCGATCGCTCAGATTGTGTATTTGATCAACATACTATATGTGATTCTTACTTGATAATAACACACAAAGAATAATCCAAGAATATGGTAGACGATTATCCATGTTGTATCTCAAAATTCTTCTGGTGGATCTTATTTCAGGCACATTATGAAGACCAATTGTGAAAGATGTCAATGTTAAGGACGTTAAAACGGATATAACAATATAATCATAGTTTCGAAATACTTACGCACTTAACTATTTCTGTTAACGGTTAACTGTAAACCGTTCGTACTCAAGTTTAAACTTTATAATCGGCATTGTTTTCATTCTTACGAGTATTATTGCATACTTCTGCTATCACAAAACAATTCCGTTTTATAAAGACTTTCATTTAAACAAACATGTGTACAGTCGTACAATCATCATATTTTGCATTATTATCCCCACGCTTTTTCAAAAGCGTGGGGATATTGTGGTAATCTCCGCCGTCCGTCCGTCTGTCTAACCGTCCGTCCGTCCTGGCAACTATCTCCTCCTACACTATAAGCACTAGAACCTTGAAACTTACACACATGGTAGCTATGAGCATATGTGCGACTCTGCACTATTTGGAACTTTGATCTGACCCCTGGGTCAAAAGTAATGCGGGTTGGGGTGGGGCCGGTTCAGAGATGTTCACTCATTTTGTATGTACTTTAACATTGACCATAACTTTGCAATATTGAATATAGCTCATAGAGCTGCACATTTTGAGTGGTGAAAGGTCAAGGTGATCTTTCAAGGTCAAAGGTCAAAAAACAAATTCAAGGGGATAGTATTAGCTTTAAAGGGAGGTAATAAATGAACCTGCCAAATGATTGTTTTTAAATAAATCAAAGCGGCACAGTTGGGGGCATTGTGTTTCTGACAAACACATATCTTGTGTTATGTTATTTTACATTAACCTCTTCATTTATACACCGATTTACTTCCAAGTGATACTGAACATCTCTTATGACAATACGGTCAATCTCAACTATGCATGGCCCCATTACCAACCCTGGGGCGCCCCCTGGGTCAAACATGAAACGTTGGGATACGCGTCGGCCTCTGCCGCGCCATTTCTTGTGATTCATTAGATCATGAGAGACACATGGTAGTGTAGTATATATGTCCTATTTGAATGTACGGTAGTTGTTTGCATGTAAACACTTAGGCATTGAGTACAGGCAGAAACCAACAATATGGGTTTAGCGCGTCAATTATTACAGACTCTCTTAACACAATAGGTACATGAACAGTATTATAATTTCTTTCCGGAACTTTTAAACATAAAGCAAAAATCTCAATAACTTATACATGCTATGACTTATGCTTTCACAACGTTAAGGAAGTCTAAAAACTCACATTTCCTTTCTTTGTTCGACTCATACGTACATATAAGTAGGGCATCCGATCAACGCCACTGTTCGGTAAACAATTCACTTATACACCACATGTAAAATTGTGCATTTATATATGAATTTATCGCGCACAAATCATTTATAACAGATAGCGATGATATGTACGTTAATGAGAACAAAATAGGTGCATATTAAAATAAACATGTTGATATAGTTGACTTGGTGTCAGGCCAACTAAGGATCTGAAAAAACACAATTTACCACCAACATTTGAAACACGTATACGGTAAATTATTTGTTTAAATGTTCCATCAATGTTCAGCTAAATACACATACAGTGGGGTTAGGGATTTTGTTCCGCAAATAAGGGGTTGCTTAGGGATGAATATTTTTGGGGATTAATCTCTAACAATCTTGTTTTATTAGGGATTAATCCCTAACAATCCCTTCTGGGTTTTTTAGGGATTTTTTGGGTTTAAAACGGATTATTTGGGATTGTTAGGGCTGAATAGGGATGCTAGCACTCTGCGCATGCGTACGGGTTAAAAGGCGGAGTTTAGAATGTGAGCTTTTGGTAGGACTGCGCATGCGTAGGGCTGAAAAGGCGGAGTTATTATCGCACATGTAACTCGCGCTAATAACTCCGCCTTTTCAGTCTTACGCATGCGCAGTACTTTAATGTATTAAAGCAACGATCTATAAATAAACACAGATTAGAAACATCCATTCGGACCAATTGTAAGTATCTGGAATTCGCGCAACGAAAACGAAATCAATATCACGTGACATCAATCGAGCAGCCGCAAGTCTCACTCTGTTATCTGGCGTTATCATTCGCTACTGCAGCGTGTCTGCCCGTTTGATTCCAGTACACAACATTTCATTACTTCGCACAAAAGAACTGAAAACATTTTAAACATGAACAAGTTTCGATATTTATAGCAGCGTCGATAAATTAAACGTGATTTTAAAATAAAACATAATAGATTTGAAAACATATGAGTCTCTGAACCAATAGTAAGTAATGAAACGTAATAATGGTATTTTAGGCCGAGCTTTTTTACAAACCTTTCAATCGCCGAAAACTTAATTATTTCTTTCTGGAAATAATGAACTAAAAATAAGTATAAAAGTGATCTCAAAATCTTCAGTCTATAACTTTTACTTTAATATGTTTGCGGGTATTACATAACAATACTTTGAGAGATTATCGGCTGAGTTAGACTATTTTAAAGCATATAAACACTTCTGATGTATATATCATTTTTAAGGTAATATAAAATGTACAATACTAAGTTTTGTTTATATTTTAACGTAAACAGTCTCGGAGATATTCATTACCGATGCATGTTTTTCTTATTGAAAAGTACATATCCGCCTTTGCCTAAAACTTAACTATTTCTAAATTAACATTTCATGTTGGAACATTTAGATGTAATATAAAAAGCTATGGCCGAAAATAAACTAATTTATATTAAACTGTTCTGGTGATGTTCTCTCTATTTCCTAAACTGTGATATTTCTTTATTAAATTTTCCAAATGAAGTGTTAATTTTAGAATAAACTATAAAACAGGAAATAAATATATTGATTTAAGTTTCGTTTATTACGTACAAATAATATTAGCAAGACAATACACATTTTGAATACAATACTCTTCAAGAGAGACCATGTCCCCAATGTGGATTAACCCTTTACCACTTAGATACGTATTTTGACGCATTTGTAGTCCCTTAGAAAGTGATATTTAATTCAAGACCTTTCTTACTAGAATCACGTTTTTAAGGCTTCAATTCCAACCTTTAGATACTGATAAGCAGCAAACAGCATAAAACCTGAACAGACTGCGAGTTACTAACAGGCTCTTCTGGTTTTATGCTGTTTGCACATAGCCATTTTAACTTTGTTTCTGAGTGGGAAAGGGTTAAGTGCGTTTATGTCTGTGACACCACATGTCTACGCGTCTGTTGATAAATTTATCACGATAAGATAATAGAAATCTCGTCGCCGGGCGTAAATACACACTAACACTAATCTTTGTTTATTTATCAATAGTTGATCATCATCACACCTTTTTACTGCAAATACGATTTTTATATGCGTTAAATTGTAATATATTGATAAAAAAAATATGTAACAATAACACAAAATAGGCAAGAAAGATTATACATTGAAGATGAATTTCATAAAATGCAGCATAGACAAATTAGCGCCCCGAGCCGATTGTGACGAAGATATTTCGTAAATATTATCCTACAATAAACGAAGCATTCGTTCTTTTATTAGGATCAGAGTAAGTGTTCGTGTGTCGTTTGAATAGATATCGTTGCAGGAATTTAAAATGAACAGTTAAACTAAATTTAGATTCACATCGTACATGCCTGATATACATGCTGGCGAATTCGACTGTACAGACATTTTCGATTTCAGATTTAAATATCTGGCTTATTTCGCATTTTTCGACACATGTTCTTCTTAACTTGTATTTTAATTTATATTGAAAAATATGTATAATAACTTTGTTTTACACATTTTATATGAATTCATAAATATTTGACCAAATCATATAATCTCGCTTTAATATCGACTTTATAATTGCAAAATTATAAACGTAAAAGTAATGTAACCGATTATTTTGACATATATAGTTTCATTAAAGGCGGACGGGCGGGGTTTTCACCCTTTCGTTTTCCTGTTCTATTACTTATGACTGTCAAATACACGCTTGAATGGCGGACTCAATAGATTTGCAAATCATATATACCCCAAAACGAAAAACACGTGCGCTTTCGCGATAAATCTTTTGCACAAAACCCGTGCATTACTCGCGAGATCCTTAAAAATGTTAACTTGGTCGCGCTTTATTCTTCCAACACAGATCCGAATAAGCCACGTGGTATAGGCACCGTGATATATACATTTCTGAATGAAAGGCTTCATGAACGTTGACGTCGCTCTTGGTTACCAGAAAAATTCCCACGCACGGATTTCAACCGTCATTGTTTACAATCAATTAAGTGCACAAGTACTGGAATTGGTAAAACGTTTGTTAAAGGTGTATATCCAGCGCGTGTGCAAGGAAAACAGGGCTTAATGTTTTTTTTGTTCAGCTCTATACTATTTATATCAAATCTGTATAAAAAAATGTCGATGAACTTTAATCCGGTGTTAATTTTTGAAAACATTGAGGCGTTCATTAATTATGTATATAAAACGGAGCATTAATACGCATATAAAAAAACACCGGGCGTATTGCATGTTAGTTCGGAGAAATGAAAATATTTCGAAAGAAAGCAATAAGGGGTCCAATTTTATACGGGCAAGTCTCGCTGCGCACGATTACATGTTAATACATGGACATTAATTACATATGATATGATTTTTTATGAAAATAAATGAGATTCAATTTTCAATGTAATGTGGTTTGCTTGATAATTTTATACAATGCTTGTTGGCACCAATGCATTTAAGAGAATAATTATGTTGTACATTCTTTGTTAGTCTCAAACACAAAGAGACCGGTACAGGTTTCTTTACTGAATATCTGCTGAACTTCTTCATTTAAATTGAGATACACTTTGACAAATGTCAGGCCGTGGTACACTTTTTATTGAACAGTTCATATCTGCCTTTGCCATAAACTAAAATTGTAATTATTTAAAAAAAAATGTAATTATATTTCTTAATCAAGTATCAATTTGAAATAAATATAAACAACTAAAGGTTGAACCAAAAAATGATTTATTGATATTTAACTGCCCCGGCTATGTTCTCTGTATTCCTAAACTGATCTATTACTTAATTAAATTTTCCAAATAAAATATATAATTTTTAGATTTAACTGTAAACATAAAACACATTCTGCTTTCACTTATTACGGACACATAATATTAGAAAGACAATAAACATTTTGAATTCAAATCTGCGATACAGGCGCAACCGCATCCTCTTCATTGTGGATGTCCCAATGTTTACTGGTATGCCTGTGAGACCATATGCCGGTACATGTGTAGATAAGATTATAACGATAAGATGCGTCATCTTTATCACTTGACTAAAATATCGGTTGCCGCAATGACACGAATCTTTGTTGCAGCACGGCAAATATTACGTATTATCCAACTTGTACCGTGTTAAAAACACACACAGTTTCGTTTTCGATTCTTCGGTGTTACTACAAACAAATTCTTTGTTGAGTTTACAAATGACGTGTATTTTAGGCTATAAAACACTATGCTGTATGCAGCTCATAAATTGTATTTGCGTGTGTGTTTTACATTACGTGCCCTTTCAGTGGAAAATATTTAATATTGAGCAAAAGTTGGTCAAATTCACCTCGTCTGCTCGGGTGTTCGCCAAAGAAAGAAGTTTGATCAAAATAGACGATTGCACGATGGCCAATGAGACCTTAATGTGCACTGGTAGACAATTAATAAATTTGTTTTATGCATAAAACCGACCAAATTAAATCCTAATCTTAAAATAGTTGTCTACGCCCCGCCTACTCGTTTACGGCAGTGATTAACTCCGCCTTTTCATCCGCATTCCCCGCTGACATTGACTGCGCATGCGTAGAGATTAATTAATCCCTTTAAGAGATGAATTCATCCCTAGCGCTGAGTTGCGATGAATTCATCTCTTTTAGGGGTGAATTCATCCCTTGCGATGAATTCATCCCTTAAAGAGCTTAATTCATCGCAATTTATCCTTAAAAACAGCAGAAAAAGGTTTAATACAGATGAATTCGGATGAAACGGGGTGAAAACGGATTAATCCCTAAAAATCGGCTGAATGAGGGTTATTTTTAAGGGTTTCTAAAGAGATTAATCCCGGAACAAAATCTCTAACCCCACTGTAATATCTATATTTTTTATCGTTATTTTCAAATATGTTCACAAAAATGAATATAGATTCACTTCAGAAATTATTATCTAATGATTATACAACTCAGTTAGAATATATTAAATCATGATACAACAAACATGATGTAATTCACCTGCATTCGAATCAGTTATAAACATGATAGTCCCTCTTGAACATTTTTATCGAATATTGTTTGTGTTATTTCTTCTTGATCCCAAGTAGAAGTATGAATCAGCTGCTGTAAGGCACGCGGTTTATTTTTGGGTAACTAAGTTGACAATTGAAACGTTGTTAATTACGAAGGGAAAGGCCGTCAATACTATTCATCACCAGAAATGTTGCACATGCTGAATATTCGGCTCATTTGTTTAACAGAGAATATTTTAAGAAAAATATTTTTGGTCAAAATGATAAAAAATGTTGTTTTATGACATATTGATAGTGTTAAAGTGACTTGGCCACGCGCCCAACACCTGTGCACCAAAAGAATCATTGTTTACATTTACTTT
This sequence comes from Dreissena polymorpha, assembly GCF_020536995.1. Taxonomy (NCBI): domain Eukaryota; kingdom Metazoa; phylum Mollusca; class Bivalvia; order Myida; family Dreissenidae; genus Dreissena; species Dreissena polymorpha. The sequence continues at coordinate 61,346,990 of NC_068356.1, forward strand.
ACCGAAAAACTTCCGGTTCCGGTTGCATGAGGGCGCAAAAATATTTTTTTTACACATATTTAATATGTAAACAATCAAAACATGTAAACGAAACGAATACGGGTCAAGAAATCTAAAGGTTGTAAGTATGTGCAGATCACTGATGTAAATGTGACAGAAAAAGGGTTTACTGGTCTATAAATTTGCTGTGACTTTGAAAGTGTCCTGTGTCACCTCTACCCCACCCACTTCTTATGTGATATACCAATGTAATAAACCAATGCCAAGTCGACAAACTATGAAGAAATTCGCGAAAAAGCGCCACAGATCATCACCCGGACAAAAGGTACTGCATCAATCCTTCCTCAAAATATATAAGCAAAATAGTGAGTTTGAATCAGACAATGAACGCTACTTTAGTGCCGACTCTGACTCTGAAAATACAATGGCGGCAAGCTTGTTGACAGTAGAAATGCCCTCTACAAAATTCAACAAATCTGATCTCGAAGAGGTTGCCTCACATTTGGTTGAACAGTTTAAAATGAAACTTTATTCAGATATGGCCAGTGAAATAAAACGTGCAATTTGTGAAGAACTGGGTGAGCTACGTGCAGAAGTGCAAGCTCTGCGAGATGAGAACACTCACTTAAGAAAATGCATCAAAGCAACCAACCTTTGCACGTGATGACCTCGAACAATATGGTCGCCGACTGATGCTCGAGATCTCGGGTCTTCCAGATGACACTGGTGATGCCAACGAAAACGTCGAACAAAAATTGCTTGACAAGGCCAGGGAACTCAATTTGCAGCTTAACTCCTGTGACATCGACAGAATCCACCGCCAGGGGTCGAAACTTTCAGGCACAAACAGGCGTGTTATTGTCAAGTTTACAAATTCCAAAGCCAGGAAGCGGATTTTCAACGCCCGGAAGTCCTTTGGAAAAGGTCTGTTTGTACAAGACTCTCTTACACCGTTCCGCTCGCAGCTGTCCTTCGAAGCCCGTGCACTTAAGCGCGACCACAAACTAACATCGACCTGGGTTGCTGGTGGTAACATCTACGGGTTAATGGTGCTGAACGGCCATGAACGGAAAGTCCAGATCAAAGACCTCGATGCCATTGATGCCATCCGAAATGGTGTGGAACCGTCGTATCCTCCCCCGGCTCTTCCATAAACTATCATAAACCCCCATCTGGGTACCGAACGTGTAAGCCAATGACGAACATATTTTTGACTTCAACATGTAAACATCACTGTTCGATCGTGCTACTTCTTAACCCTGTCTTAAGTACACAGTTTATTACTGAAATATATCGTCCTGGTTTTATAAAGAACACGTATTTCCATTAGTATTTAGCAATTTTTCCCTATAATTAATTACTTTAACACTTTTAAAGTATAGTATTTATGTACTTTATGCAATCTACTACAGTTTCTATCTATATTCACGACAATTCATGTAAGCGCTTTAATTTTCCGTCATCATGCAATGTTAAGTACACAAATAATTCAGTAAAACACGAGTTTGTTATTTGTCCATTTTACCGGATGCCCGCGTGCGTGCGTTAACAATAATAGCCAGAGGCTCTGAATAGCATTGTATTTATCAAAACTTGTTTATCCATTCAGTAATATTCGGGGCTTTAGTATTCGTATAAATTCGAAATTTGCACGTTGAAATCTGTCGGTCACACGCACCAGGTTTACCGCTACTGCAATCATTGGGTACTACCTGTAAAATTAGCTGCGCTTACATTTTTTTTTATTCCGAATGTTTATCGAGATATTGTTTGTTTAAACAGTCAGATATCGACGGTTAAAAGTAATGTTGTTTGTAATGTCACTGACTGGCTATTAATACCATTGTGATTTGACAATGAAAATAAGCTCCTTCACGAAACCCATGGTTCAGAATATAATCCTAATTACTTTATGGAAGTTTTCCACCGTAGATTTTTGCGTTTATGTAGTTTGTTTTTTTAACATGAACGCCTTTTGATTGTCTTGTCCGTAAGCACTGATTTAAAATGTACCATTGTATTTATTGTACTTTTTTGTATATTTGTCTCTTTTCGTCATTTCTTTTTGTTCTGCTTTGGAAACTAGCATTAATTGTTTTTTCTTTTATAATACTTAATGTACCAGATTGCTCCACTTGTGTTGTTTTCCCACACCCGGTCTCTTGCTCTGATTTAAAGGTCCCCATTATGTTGATAGTTTTACTTAGTGTGTATCTTTACCCACATAGATGATTGACATAACGCAATATCGATCATCAACAATTGGGGGCTTTTATATATGTTTGCAGCGATATCTCACAACTTACATTAAACACGTGCATCCATGGAAATACTTGTTTCGTAACATAATAACATCTATTTTCAGTGTTACATCAAAGAGTTTGCATCTGTTCATGTGGCGTTATATTTATACCATGTACGCATGGTTTCACTTTATATACGTGCTAAAAGACGTACACAATGTATACAATCAGCACCGTCCTTTTACATCGGCATATTTTAACTCAATTACTTTACATTTTCGTGTGGATGACCTTGCATGTACTCTATCCATCATTAAGTACACAATATTATTGCTCTTGTTACTGTCGGGTGACATTGAACTCAATCCTGGGCCATCTCATGTAACCCCTCAAGAATGCAGCCTGTCAATATTCCATCAAAACATAAGAAGTATTCGAAACAAGTTTGAATATATTCGGGACAATTTCTTAGATTTCGACATAGTTTGCTTTACAGAAACGAAACTGTCAGGTGACATCATTAACGAGAGTCTGTCCTTAGATGGTCATGATTGTATTTTTCGAAAAGATAATTCTAATCATTCAGGGGGTTTATTAACGTATGTTTCGTCGTTATTTCGACCCACACGATTACTTAACCTTGAAATAATTCTACCAGAATCTATATGGATACAAATTTTCGACCACTCCAAGTCCTTTTTAATTTGTAATGTGTATCGTTCTCCTAAAACTGCTTCTAAATTTTGGGATCGATTTGAAACATATCTTGATCAAGCATATGACCTTTGTAACAATATAATTATTGTTGGCGATATTAACGAAAACCAATTAAATCCCTCCAACCACAAATTTAAAGATATTCTGTGTTAAAATAACTTATCTAACGTAATTAACGAACCAACCAGAGTGACCGAATTAACTAGTAAACTAATAGACCCTATTGCTATAACAAACTCATTGCAGCATTTACATTCAGGAATTTTTGAAACTGATAAATCAATTAGTGATCATTTTGGTACATACATATATATTAATATTGACTTACCCCAAAATGCTCCTTACAAAAGAAAAATATGGCGCTACCAGTATGCGAATTTTAGAGAGCTTAATGCTGCAATAACATCACACGACTGGTCCTTTTTACACACGGGTGATCTAAACCAAATTGTACTCAGAATTACAAAAGTATTTCTTCAATTAGCTTCCCAGTTTATTCCGTCTTCCGATGTCACTATTCGACCAAATGATCGTCCTTGGTACAACTCATCAATACGTAAGACATCCCGCCATAGGGACAGACAAAAGCGCATTGCTATCAAATCTGGTAAAGTTTCTGATTGGTCAGCATATAAACAACTACGAAACAAAGTCAATAATATGAAAAAAACATGCTTAAGAATGCTTCTTCAATACTCTTGAAATTGAGCTTGCCGACTGTAGAAAATCTAATCCCCGCCAATATTGGAAAACGGTAAAAATGTTAGTTAAAGAAAATGCAAATAGTTTTAATAGTATCCCTCCGCTGGTGAACCCAGATGAATCGTTTTCGGTAACTGACACTGAAAAAGCCAATACATTAAACACTTATTTTGTATCCATATCTACAATTGATGAACGCGACCATGACGTACCACAATTACACCGAAAAACACATAACACGTTTGACGACATTTTTATTTCTGAACAAGACGTAATCGATGTTCTATGCAACTTAGACATTAAAAAAGCTAATGGTCCTGATGGTATTAGTCATAAACTATTAAAAGAAACATCCAAATTAATAATTAAGCCACTATCAATTATTTTTAACAGATCGATACATGAAAACTTATTTCCATCCTTTTGGAAAGAAGCAAACGTTATGCCTCTCTTAAAAAAAAGGGAAAAGTTCATTCCTTCGAATTATCGACCTATTTCCCTTATAAGCTGTGTTGGAAAAGTATTTGAAAGGGTTGTTTTCAAATACCTTAACAACTACCTACACACAAATCAACTTATATACAAGAATCAGTCAGGTTTTTTACCAGGTCATTCTACTGTTTACCAACTAATTGACATGTATAACCAAATATGTAAATCGTTTGATGAAAAACAATCAACCTGTATCGTTTATTGCGACATAAGTAAAGCCTTCGACAGGGTTTGGCACAAAGGTCTAAAACATAAACTGAAAGAACTTGGGTTTTCAGGAAATATAATTGCGTGGATATCCAGCTACTTGTCCAATAGATCTCAGAAAGTTCTTATCGGCTCGTTGTTTTCCCGATCTTTAAATATCAATGCAGGCTTCCACAAGGCTCTGTATTAGGGCCTCTTCTTTTTTAATTTATGTTAATGATATCTCTGAATCACTTCTTAGCACAAGTCGCCTTTTTGCTGACGACTCTTCACTATCTGTTTCCTCAAATGATACAGCTATAATTGAGAGTGTTTTAAATCATGACCTAGACTGTATAAACCAATGGGCAAAGAAATGGCTCGTCGAGTTTAATCCCTTGAAAACGGAAGTTATGTTTTTCAGTCTCTTGAAAAGTCAAAACCGTCCAAATTTAACTTTCGACCAAACCCATTTATCCTTTGTAAAAGACCATTAACATCTCGGTTTTACGCTAAGTGAAGACGGTTCGTGGCACAAACATATTGACAATATTACAAAATCAGCTTCCGAAATACTTGGATCCATGAGAATGCTAAAATACAAACTTAAGCGGGAAACACTCAATCAAATATACGTCTCATATCTTAGACCTTTGTAAGAGTATGCGTCCATTGTCTGGGACAACTGCGCAAAATACGAAAAAGAACTGTTAGACAAAATTCAATTGGATGCAGCTCGTATTTTAACAGGACTAACAAGATCAACTAAAATTTCCCTTCTTTTAAAAGAAATTGGTTGGGTTTCTCTCGATGACAGACGGAAAATTCAAAAACTTGTTTTCGTTTATAAACACAATAAAGGTGCCTTGCCACAGTATTTAAACGATATTTTCCCTGCCACAACAGATAACATTCCTTACCTGTTACGTAATCGTGGCGACTATGCAACAATCGCTCGTAGACTTGCGATTTACTCAATTTCAACTATTCCTTCGTCTCTTAAGTTATGGAACGAACTTGACATAGATACAAGGTCTTTACCAACGCTTTCTAGTTTTAAAAGTGCAGTAATGAGGAAGTACAATCCTCCTAAAGTCCCTTCGTATTTTCTTGTTGGCGAACGTAAGCAACAAATTCTACATGCTCGGCTAAGAAACCACTGTAGCGACTTAAATTCCGATTAACACTTAAACCACCTACGTGACCATCCAAAATGCGCGTGTAATAGTCCTATCGAAGACGTGGATCATTTCTTCTTTAAATGTCCTCTTTTCTCCGAGCAACGTATCGTGCTTTTTACCAACACTCGTCCATACCACACTCTTAATGCAAACAAACTATTATACGGTATCCCAGAACTAACTGATAACCAAAACAATGTGTTATTTTTGGAAGTTCAACGATATATCAAGACTTCAAACAGGTTCATTTAAATATTTGACTGTAAACACATTTTCAATGTTGTTCGCTTGTTCATCTTATTCAACAGAGTTCAAGAATTTTCGCTGCAGATTATGTGCTATATTGTAGTTCGTAGAGTCGAGTTGTGTGGAGCAATTTATTGTTATTTTGTATTCTTTGTTGTGGAGCAATAAATTAATTAATTATTTTTGTATTTGTTTTTTTTTCACTTCTTTTGTGTGTGTATATATATATATATGTTTAGTTCAGTTAATTGTTATATTATAACATTCTCTTTAAACTTAGTCTACATTTTTTCTCTAAACCACTTTGAGTGTAAAACAGTGAATGACACTTACTCTTTGTAAATACATTTTCCCAAATGTTTTTGTCGTCAGCTAAAGTCTATTTATTTACTTACTGAATTGTTAATATTACACTCACGTTATGCACTTTGAATGTCCCTATTTACCAAATCGGAAATACTGGGAAGGGTCGTCATCTAATGTTGTTAAAACTTGTGACCCAACCCTTTTGCTTTTTTCTATACATTCGATAACATCAATTTGTATTATATCTACTCTATGCACTATGCATCATGTGTATATTTGTATGAATGCATGTACGAAAGAAAATGCAATAAAATATTATTAAAGTAAAGTACATTAACAATGGTTCCCGGCCCGTAAGCGAAGCATTGGTTCCTGGCTAAGACGAACACTAATTTTGACGCTCCCACCGCGTGTAGATTTCATGCAGACTTTCCAACTGTTCAAATGTCAACTATTATGTTTTATATTCAATTACATTTTATGACAAACATAAATTATTTATCATCTAATCATTTAGAATAAAAACAAACACATTTGTTTAGGTGTCATGACAAGCAGGGTATTTTATTTCTTGAAACACACGCACAGAGTGGGTGTTTGTATCTGGCAGGGCTTTCTACACATAAATGCAAAAAACCAAATCTTCTGACTAGGGTATGTGTTCAATGAGCAACAGATATCGACCCCAATGGCACCTCTCAGTTGAAGAGTCTCGAGACGTCAGTAAACGTTGCGACATCCTTCTCATATATTTAAGAACTGAAACGATACTAAATCCATTCTGTAGAACACGTCGTTATACGTATCATTAAACATGCTCATGCGTTACATGTGAATAATTGAATATTATTAATACCCATCAGACGTCAAGCCTAGACTCAAAATCATACAATTGCACAATTTAACTACACAATTCAAAATCACAAGCCCAACCAAGGACGCCACGGCCCTAACAACCGCCCGTCCGCCGCCGATGCCCAAAGCGCACCGAGGACGCCCCCTATGCCCATCCACAACGCCTATTTGCGAAAAGTACATAAAGTGAAGCATTAGTTTTGATAAAAGCAGCTGCGATCATTACAAGATTTATTCATTACCATCAATTAAGAGAAGTGCACATGACTTCACGTACACCCCAAACAATAATCGGTGGTAACGAACGATTCAGGTGTAACCGCGAGCAGGATACGCAACCCTACTGCTCATTTTTCATTTTTCTTTTAATGGCAGGGGGACGTATGAGGACCCATGGCTCAAGACCGGTGTCTAGGTGCCTTCATCACCTCCTGAAACCTCTAATTTTAGAGAAATCTACAAATAATCAGCTGTTACTATATCGTAAACGTATTCTTTTTAGAAAACTATGTAAATCCCATGGTAAAATGTCCGGAACCAATGCCCCTTCCTATCTCAAGTCAGTCATCCGTCTGCTCTCATAAAACTCACTAAAACACATAAAACATAATATTAACATCAACACACAAACAGAGCATAAATAAATAAAACGATTTAAATCAAGTCTTCGCTCTACCCTGCTTGCCTGTCGAATGACTAAACCTACAAATCTGTGCACGAGGAAATCTTGATTTCCGCACCATTGGACATATACAGTACAGCTCACGCAAAACCATCAAAGTCCGCGGCTACGCCGCGGATAGATTCTTCTGTTAACGTATTTTCGCCGCGTATTCACTCGGCATGATGCCGAGGCACTCGGCGAAATTTCACGGAGTGACACCGCGTCTGTTTTTGCCTCGGCATCGATTCGCGGAGTTACGCCGCGTAGATGCGGCGATTCGCCGAGTATAACTATTTACAAATATTGATTGTATACTAATCTGTAACACATGTTATCGAAATATAGAAACATACACAGAAAATACGCTGTGCGATTGTTAACATTTCTCTATATCTGCATACATTTAATTAAATTATCAATCGGATGTCATCTGTCAAAACAATTTTTGTGTCTGTCGATAACTAGATCTATATTGAGTTAAAGATTACACAGTTAAATCCCGTAGATTATTTCGGAAACGAGACTTGCTTTAAACGTCTGTCATGTCGCAAAAATTGTTGCTCAATAATTTAAAGAAAATAAATGTAGTATTAGATACACATTTTACAACACGTACATGATTCTAGGCTTGTTATTCTTCAGCAAGGCAACCAAAATTCTAAAGATGGCTGCCAGTGCAGCAACCATCTGCGAAAAAAGAGAGACATATTGTTGTTGCTTTGTCTAAGTTATCACTATAACATTAATATGAGGATAAACAGTGCACCCACATCTCAACCTGTGCTTTGCGACACACTCTTTATAAAATTGAATGGGTTGTGTGCATTTCAAACTTGCGGTATAAAAAGCTATAACATAATTTTGAAAACTAAGATTATGCAATAGCGAACAACTTCAGTGCCATCAGCGATTTGATATAATGTTTTATTTGACCGTACGATTATTAAACCTTTAACATAACATATTTTTATAAATCTTAAACTTGTAAAAATTCCAAAGTATGTATGTTATGTTCAATACCCGTTATAATATAAAAATAAGGCTTGCACTCTGGTATATATTGTTGGGACGCATTGGCCATGGCATGTATTACTAGTTTGTATTTGTCTATTGTTGAAGATCGTGTACCTTAAACATGATGAACGGGAGGGCTTGTGCGCTTGATATTTCGTTTATGTTAATACACCCAATATTTATAAGACCCATGGCGAACGCCTCATAAGTTTAAATTGTACTTGTGAAATCTGATACGGCTTTGGAAAATCCCGGTCTGTTGCAATCGATACCCCTGCAAAGCTTGTTTTTGATTATGATAAAATAGGTTTTCAAGTACGTCCTTTAATTTTTGGGCTTGCTGTTTTAAGATTTTGTGAAATGGGAAGAACATATTTGCAATGCCAATTATTTTCAATGAATAACTTAAGTCGGGCAGACATAGCTGATATCTTATTAACTACTTTTATGTATAAAACTTCCGTGTGTAACGCAAATGCTTGATATATATTTGTTATTCCAATTTTCGGAACTGGACATACCGATCGTTAAACTGATACTATATTTGCACACTCTTAAATAAAGAAAAGAAAATTCCCCTACAAGCTGGCCATTATTTACGTTATTGATAATACACTTAAAGTTTTTAGATGTGTATTTATATTCTTTTCCTACGAGACATGGTTTACTGGGATATACACGTAATAGGATGAGTTGTTTTATTAAGTGCGATCAGTTATCATTTTCTGTTTGAAACAAGCATCATAAAATCGATTAATTGTATAATAGAAACACATAACACATTTTTATTATATATATTTATGGTTTTGAATTCATGTTGCATTTTATTATGTTTGTTTTTTTAATTAAAAAAGTGTATATCCTATGTACTGCAAATGACATTAAGTCTCGTCTTATTATCTACCATGTTGTACTTTATAGAATCGTCTTTTCCATAAAAAGTATTATGGATATGTGAATAATAAAGCACAAAAATATAGTACCACATATAAATGGGGGACACACCTTCATATATTGGCAATACACCTCATTCGTTTTCTTATTTCATTCAAAAGTGTAAGCTCCCTTTAACAGGCCTACTTTTATTCCCGCATCATATTACAAGCTTAATGTTTACAGCACACAGCGGTAACATGTTACGAAACTGCAACTAAATTGCATGTTAAAACCCTCTTAAAAATGCAATAATTTATGTCAAGACCTCAATTTCATTGTGGAAAAGTATACCGTACTTAAGCATGGCCTACGTGCATGTTAGCGCTGAAAACATGACAGTGCGCCGTCAGTTTTCAAACAAACATTTGAATACGTATTGTATCTTTGCAATCTGATACAACGCCCGGGAATGGCGGTCTGATAAAATCGATATCCCAGCCAAGCCTGCTCTACGTTAATATATTTTGCATACAGCAGGCTGAATATAGTTTCTTAATTGTCCATGACAACAGGAAGATAAGTATCGAATGTGTAGAATTTCCAACGACTAACCAAGAGAGTATTAACACTTAAGAACAATTAAACAGGTGCATGCCATGGTGGTCTGATGTGTCATTATGCAAGGATATTTAATACGTGTTTCTTCCGATCATATTATTTTCCTGCCATTGTAAATGTTTTGCAATATGCATTGTATTATACATCAAGCCTTTTCAGACAACTATTTGTATGATCAAGAATAAGGAACATTCATGAACAACACGCTTTACATTGTAGTTAAGATCTTTAAACCTGTTACTTGCAAACGCCTATGCGCCAGTAGTTATGTGAAACACATTATATTACATGTTAACTTGTATAAACAGCCATTGTATTTAAGTAGGTCATGGTTGTTTTGATTGCTGAATATTTGCTTGGATAGGCTTCTTAAGTTACAGGCGCGATTATGTAAATTGATTATTTAAGTCTAAAATAGTGTTCAGGTGATCATTTTCGTCGTAATTTTAAAGCTTTTTGGTAATGCGATCATTTTAAGTGTGGCAGTTAGAGCAGGTATACATACCAAATGTTTCAATGCATATTTTGCCAAAAATCATGATAAAAGTTTACCACTGAAAACTTCACGTATCATTGCCTTCGATACGTATATGTAAGGCAAACGTATAATGGTGCAACGATTACAACCTTTTGGTAATTCATGACACGCAAGGAATTTTGTAAGAATAATGTAATGACAGTGTTCTTATTTTCTTAACGTTATGTTCAACACATGACTTTGCGGGGTACAGAATTCGCGCTATTTCGATTGCCAATGTGCTCCTGTGGTCTTTATCTTAAATACCCAGTCCATGTGAAGAAAAGCTACTTATTTTAAATCAGAACACTCGTTTAACCCTTTCCCTATCAGCAAAGTGGAAATGGCTATGTGCAAACAGCATAAAACCAGAACAGCCTGCGAGTAACTCGCAGTCTGTTCAGGTTTAATGCTGTTTGCTGCTCATCAGTATCTAATGTTTGTAGATGAAGGCTTAAGAACTAGAATCGAGTAAAAAAGGTCTTAAATTAAATATAACTTTCCAAGGGACTACAAATGCGTGAAAATACGTATCTAAGTGGTAAAGGGTTAAATAGAAGCCTATTATGCTTGTTCGATGTACATGTATACACGTCAGTTCTAATGTTTAGCGGTCCACTTCTACATCTATGTTCAAATGCGGTCGTGATATTGAACATAATCAGCATCATCATCAGCAGCAGCAGCATCGGCGGCGGTGGCGGGGCGGCGGCGGCGTCGTGGTCGTCATTTTCATCACCATCATCATCATCATTTGCATATGATACTTCACGTGTCTGAGATATATGTGGTTCCATTAGCTGAAATACAATAATGTTCTGTGAACAGCAGTATTTGGCATACGTACGTGTTTTTTTTATGCCCCCCGAAGAGTGGCATGAAGTTTTTGAACTGTCCGTCAAGCCGTCCGTCTGTCTGTCTGTCCGACAGTCCGTCCGTCCGTCCGAACACTTTATAATTGGTCATAACTTTTTCAATATTGAAGATAGAAACTTGATATTTGGCATGCATGTGTATCTCATGGAGCTGCACATTTTGTGTGGTCAAAGGTCAAGGTCATCCTTCAAGGTCAAAGATCAAATATATGGCTTCAAAGCGGCGCAGAAGGGGGCATTGTGTTTCTGACAAACACCTCTCTTGTTAGTTGTTCGCTTGCGAACAATTAAGGTTAAGAGCTAGTTTTGCATGTCGGTCTGCTCTTAACTACCCTAAGAACGATGACCACCGCATCTGCTTGTGCACACTGATTAGCCTGTTTATGCTTCACCACTGGTACACTGCAGACAGTGAGTGTGTGTATGTAATCAATAGTGTTTAACAGCCTGTGCGTTGACATTGGCCAGTTTGTCATTGAAATCTGTACATATTGGCTGCGTTCAGGGAAAACGGGGCCTTATGTATGTCCAATAAGTTGTGTCCTGTGCACACTGATTAGCCAGTGCAGTTCGCACAAGCTAATCAAGGACGCTTTCTGATTCTATGGTGTTTTTCGTTTAAAGACAGTCTCTGGTACTGGGTTGACAATTTATGCATATGCATTAAGCCCTGTTTTCCCAAGAGGCTGCAGTCAGTATACAATACACTAATTGTTTCAGTAATGAAGGAACTGAAACAGCGTAACGGTAACGATACAGTGTGTTTAAATTATATTTTATTTCGAGGAATTGTCCGAACGTAGTTAATCTACATTTAATAAACATCATGATTTCGGAACTTGTAATCAGTTTCTATCCCAGGTAAATTATAGTTTATAAGATTTTTCGCCGAGTGACTCAGCGTTATAGCACCAACAATTTCCTCGGCATCATGCCGAGGCGTGCCGCGGCGTGTCTCGGCGAACAGACACGGCGACTCGGCGACCAGATTCTCGATGCCGAGTCGACTCCGCGAACAATTGATGTCGTCAAAATCCGCGGATCGCGGAATTTGTTGGTTTTGCGTGAGCTGTACTGTATCACCTTCAAAAACCTGTATAACCAGTTTATTCATTCACACAACGATAATAAATACATGTAACATTGCAAGATGTAAAGATACGCGATGACTAATCTAGACGTGAATATATGCTCACATTGGAAATCGGCAGTTCGTTAAAATTACTGTTTCAAATTTGTAAAGAAGCGTTAGAGTTGTGACAAAGTTTTGTGCGTTGTGTATGCGATTTAAACATAAAAGGTAATGTATATTTTACATTTTTAACATTTAATTTTTTATTTATTGAACAGTTTTAATTGGACAATTCACAAGATGAACATTTGAGATGTCTCCACCTTAAAAATTAACATTGTTGAAAATTGAAACATTAAATATCAAACATTGTTTATTTGAACGGATATTATTTGACATGAATGTAAAATCTATAATTGCAACATGGAACATGTCAGCTGAATACTCAACACGTGCAACATTTCTGGTGAAAAATAATATTGGCGGTCTTTCCCTTCCATAGTTAATGTTTTATGTATCAATGAAAGTTAAACTTTTGTTTTACTCATTTACTCGTTAAAGCATACCAATTTCTTCGCTTCTTCTAATGATCCACAATACACGCATCCGATTTCTGAGTTTACAATATACGATGTTTACTCACGGTTGCAAATTGCAAAACTTATAACCAACTTATAAACTACATGCTAGTTCACCGTTTGCGTATTGTAAAACAGAATCCGCGCACAAATTATGATGCAGGTTCTTATCAAGTAAATGTGTCAGACTTAAACAAACACATTTACATGCTTGTTTATTTATTTTGGAAAAACGTCATTAAATGCATTTACGAACAAAAGTTATAATACATTAAATTATTGTGCAAATTATCTGCAATCAAATGTGTAACAAACCAATGCTGTTTTAGCCATGATGCGAATCAGAGTTCTTTGTTCATCATCATCATCATCATCATCATCATCGTCAACAGCAGCAGAAGAAACATCATCATAATCATCATCATCATCATCATCATCATCATCATCATCATCATCATCATCATCATTATAATTATCATCATCACCATCATCATCATCATCCTCATCATCATCATCATCGTCATCATCATCACCATCATCATCATCATCCTCCTCATCATCATCATCGTCATCATCATCATCATCATCATCATCATCATCATCATCATCAATATCATCATCATCATCATCATAACTACCACCACCACGATCATCATTATCATCATTATCATCATCATCATCATCATCATCATCATCATTATCATCATCGTCATCATCATCATGATAAGCATTATCATCTTCATTATCATCATTAACATCATCAAACCTTAAGCACAATCCTTAGTATTATCATCATCATCATAATCGTAATCAAAATCATAGTCAGAATAGTCATATTCGTAATCTTATGCATCGCAAAAGTAGTCAAGGTCATTTCCCTTTATTTATAGTAATAAATAAACATCATGATATAAATTGTTTCATCATCAATCATATACGTCCAATTCATAATCTTAGACATCATAAACATAATCATTGTGATTTATCACATGTTAAAAGTAATAAGTCAACATCATGAAAATTGTTTATGTTTTCGAAATCAATAACGGCAGTGTTTATTATTAGATAATAGGCTAATGGAATGTAAGTAATATTAAAAACATTTAAGTTATAGACATTCGATAGTTTAGTAATGACTCGAATTGTGCATACTTAGTAAATCAAGTTAGTAAGTTTAGAGACATTGGTATTTTTAAGCGAAGTTTAACTAAGGGGTTTGGCATCTCAGCATACGGTCGATTGTGTTTAAAGGTTAGCTTAAGACTCTGGATCTCATTTCAAAATATGCAACAAGCATTCAGAAGTTGAACCATTGAACCTCGAATCAATTACTAGCTGCAACGTATTGGTGAACAAACTTTGGGTAAATTAAAATTATTTGTCAACCAAAATAGTCTAAATGGGAGATTTAATAACATTGAAACCAACTGATTTCACTGTCGTACTCTCGTAATCATGTATAGTTAAATCAAAGTTAATTCATCCATCAGAGAAACGCTTATTAAGTGTAATGTTGTCGATTATTTCGCAAAGTGAAACGAATTAGTGCTCCGGCCCTCAATGCACTCTGCTATGCACTGGTAATGCGTTCAAAACTATATACACATTAAAGCGGGTATATACGATTTTTTATATGTGTTTAATTGTAATATATTGATAAAATATGTTACAATAACACAAAATAGGCTAGAAAAATTATACATTAAAGCCGAATTTTATAAAATGCAGCAAAGATAAATTAGCGCCCCCAGCCGATAGTGACGTACATATTTTCCTACAATAACCGAAGCATTCGTCTTTGTGTTAGGATCGGAGATAGTGTTCGTGTGTCGTATGAATAGATATAGTTGCAGGAATTCAAATAAACCGTTAAACTAAGTTTAGATGCACATCGTACATGTTTGGTATACATGCTGACGAATTCGGCTGTACAGCCGTTTTCAATTTAAGAATTAAATATCTGGCTTATTTCGCATTTTTCGACACATGTTCTTCTTAACTTTTATTTTAATTTATATTGAAACTTATATATAATAAGTTTTTTGACACAGTTTATATAAATTCATAAATATTTGACAAAATCGTATATACCCGCTTTAAAGTAACCAAAAATCACTAACACTGCCAATATAAGTAATTGAATTTGGGCCAATATATTTAATGGCATGTATTGCAGCATATTATTAAAGATTTGCTTAGAAACATTATGGGCAAGGATTATTAACATTCATGTACTTTTTAGACTAATTCGGCATTAATCAATGTCACAAAAAAATCAACTCTTAAGCAGAAAATCCAGGTACGTAACACATAATCTCTTCATAATATTTCAGTGTGGTTTACCGTAGTTTCTATCAATACAGCAAATGCCTTGTCTATGGCGACATTCCAGTGGTTTTAAATTACACCAAATATTGTTTGTTTACAGCGAAAGTTTCATATTACACTGATTCAGCCATTATCGGATCACCTCTAAGTGCGAGGGGTTTTCTCAAGACCGCCACAAAAAGGTCACACTGCAATAATGCAGTAAATCTTAAAATAGAAATGACATTTTGGTTACAAGCCATAATCATCAAGAATATGTATGCTGCAATACATTATATGTGATCGGAATACAAATGAAAATAAAACATTTTTGTGAGATAATTTAGTTTTGAACTATTCAAAACTATTGGCAAACAAATAATGTAAATCACAGAGGATCATTGACTAAGATCATAGACAAATATAACATATAAAGTATAAACATTAGAACTTTATAAAACATCAATTATGTCATTTATTGTTTAGACAGGTTTAATTAAGTAAAACGATTGTCATAACAAACACTTCAAATCACGGAGACTCTTTCACTAAGATCACAAATTAATATACCAGACAAAAAATATTTACTTTACTTCTGCATAACAAGCAATTCTGATATTTGCAAAAGATAAAAGTATAGTTAACAATGAAGTGAAGTGCTATCTTTATTTGCATTTATTAACAAAATAGCATTTGATAGTTGCAGGCCTTTAACCGTTCCTATTTTTTCCTACTTTTCCCACTTTTTCATACTTTGTTTATTTCCTTCCTACTTTTATTTATTTTTGCACTAAAACCTCCTACTATTTCTACGTTTTGCTAGAGAGAAAAACATTTATTGTTAGTTGTATTTTCGGAATGTAAAAGCTGTAAAACTGGCAAGTTTCTGTTGAGGAAAGGTGTTGCTAGCAGCTCCAGCCATCTGTTGGAAACTCTAGTTTTTAAGGTCAGTATTGGAGTTATTTATTATATAGGACTGCTTGTTGTTATATGGGTACACATCTTTAAGCATCCAGAAACACTTAATAATGTATGAACCCCAATGATGCACTGCTTAGGGTATTTGGTTACTTTCACACGGATAATTTTAGCATTTAATATTATTAGCAAGTAAAACAATATGATTAGGATGGCCACACATTATGGAAAACAGGGGAAATTATCAGGTAAAAAATCTCCGCAGAGAAAAATCAAACATTTTCGTCATTGTGCAAGCTGGAACATTTATATTTGCCTTTAAATTGTTCTGGTTCATCTTTAAATGTAACAAGTAACAATAAACAAAAGCAAGAGTGCCAAACTGTCACAAGATACGCCCGTTTGAGGGTTTCGGACACCATGCTAAATGTTTGAAATGCACTAAGTGACCCCGTGACCTAGTTTTGGACACGGCATGACCCATATTTGAACTTGACCTAGATATTGTGTAGATACAACTTCTGACAAAATTGCTGAAGATCGGATGAAAACTACTTCAATTAGAGAGCGGACACCATGTTAAATGCTTGAAATGCACTCAGTGACCTCGTGACCTAGTTTTTGACTCGGTATGACCCATCTTTGCACTTGACCTAGATATCATTTAGACACTCGAACTTGACCTAGATATTGTCTAGATACAACTCTGAGCAAGTTTGGTGAAGATCGGATGAAAACTATTTGAATTAGAGAGCGGACACTGCTGTGGACGCCTCCGCCGCCCGCCCGCCCGCCGCCCGCCCGCCAGCCCGCCGCCCGCCCGCCCGCCCGCCGCCCGCCAAGGTGAAACTATAATACGTCCCGTTTTTTTCAAAACGGGCGTATAAAAACTGTGTGGCCACTATTAAGATGCTTTACATTAAAGTTTTAACCGAGATTATTAAAATTAATTATGTGTTTGTGTGTTTAACATTTGAAAGTAACCAATATTGAAAACAGCTATGACCAGCACATAATGTTTAAACAAAATTATGCCATTTGCCGCAGCTTTATATTTGTTTCTGTCACTTGCTTGTAACATTATCCTGGTTTTATTTGATACAAATACTGCATGCTACTAATGTTCGAACTATTTGTCCTAAGATTATATTTTAAGGAATGCATAATATAATTTTGGACTTTGTTATAGTTTAGATAGGATTTAAATGAACATTATATGGTAGTATTGATATCACATATCTAAATAATGCTAGTGGGTATAACCTTTTTCTGATTCCTTTAGACTGTTCATGCGTGCTGTTGTTTTATCCTAAACCTAACTAACAGTAACAATGCCTTGAGGCAAAACTAACTTCAACTCTGCTTGGCTAGTTAAGCTGGACAATAATGGTTCAATTCTTAGTGATTGGTGTCAGCAAGATCCATCAAATCCCTTTTCTGAATTCTGCATCGTATGTTCCAAGAGGATATTATGTTCTAACAGTGGTGTGCAGCAAATATTGAATCATGCTGATGGACAAAACTACACACAAATGGTAGCAAAGCATCCAAATGTAATTCTCAGAAGTTGCACTTCACGAAACCTGTCCCTGTACCATCAACTAGTCGCCAAGCAGAAACTCTGTTGGCATTCAAGGTGGCATCCTGTGGTCTTTTATACAGCATGTATGATGTTTTTCTAGTTCTTTTTAGGGCTATGTTTCCTGACCAAGTGACTGATGACTTTAGTATGAGTAAGACCAAAGCGTCTTATTTGATATTGGATAGTATTGGACCATTTCTAAAAAAAACTTTTTTAGTACATCAATTTCAGCAAGGCTGCTTATACTGTTCAGTTTGATTAAACTGGGATTTGCCAAGACAAAAACAGTGTGACATTTTCTTAAGGTTTTGGAATTTAAAGAAAAAAGACATATCTACAATCTAGTTGCAATAATTCAACTCTAAGCTTTATAGCCCAATGGGCTGCTTAGAGTTGCAATGCGCTCTCTCTTGTCCATGGGTGCAAAATGTTATCAACAATGCAAGGGCTAAGGAACACTGACTTTGTAACCTGTTGAGAGGAAATGAAACATATGCTGAAATCCAGTTTCTGACAAATGCTGGACCATTATTTAAAACTTTCCATCAATCAAAATCCAGAACCTCTCATTCATGTGCTTTACTCTGAAGCTGCAGCTCTGCGGAAATCAATCATGTCATGCTTCATAATGTTTCATATTGTAAAAAATTGTACAGGAAGACTTTTGTTTGACATTGATGTCAAAAACAAAGATCATTGTGTAGATGTACATACACTGAAGGTTGGTAGTGACACTAGGAAAACTTTGTCTTCGTTGACCATGGAAGTAAAAAAAGGTTTTTATTTGTCATGAGAGCTTTCTACCAGACTGTAGTTGCCTACCTACAGAAGAATTTGCCTACCTACAGAAGAATTTGAATCACGATCTGATCAGGGGAGCCAAATGTCTCCACCCAGAGGTACGGGACCAGGACCATGTACAGAAGCTGTTGACTGTTCTGTGCAATGCCCTGCCAACAGTGCCTGATAGGGATGTTTCTTCCATCACAGATGAATGGAAAGTATTAAGAGCTAAAGGGATCTCTAAAACTGAAACTTACGATGAAAATGAACACTTAAAAAGAATAGATTACTATTGGAGATATGTTCTCAGCATCAAAAACAAAGCAGGAGGATTGAAGTATCCAAACTTGTGTAAAAATGTGCAAACAACCCTGTGCATAACCCTTGGGAACGCAGATGTAGTGAGAAGTTTGTCGATCAACAAAAAGATCCTGACTCCTGAACAAGCATGTCTGTCTGTGGAATCCTTTAATGGGCTGAGAATGATAAGATACATTGTTAGCATGTATGGTGTTGTTACTGATGTTCCAATAAGTAAAGAACATTTACAAGTGTTTGGCAAGCCAAAAAAGAAATATTCAGAGAGAACTGAAGCTGAAAAGGAAGATAAATTATTGAGAGATAAACAAGCAAGTTTAGATAAACAAGCTAAAGAAAGAGAGACATAACTTGTAAAGAAGCAGCAAGAAAGGAAGAGAAAGTTGAATGAAAAAGAAAAAGACGTGGAGATTAAAGAAAAGGGTCTTTCAGAGGATCTGAAAAGGGATAATGAGCTAATGGATGAAGCTTATGGAATACTTGCAGCAGCTATTAAAGCAAATGACTTCAAAGAATTCAACATTTCACAGCCCATGATTAAAGTAGCAAAACTGAACTGTAAGAAAGCAACTAAGGCTGTAGAAAAGTGCAAAGAGGAAAGAGATGAAATTGAAAAAAATATGAATGCTTTATATGTAGATATTATTAACACTTGCTAGCTGCTCTGAATATGCTTCTGGAGTTTACCCAACTTAATTTGTGTTTGAAGAATATAGTTCTTTTGATAATGTGAACCTTAATGCTTGAGTACAAACTAATGTATGTCATGTGTTATAATTGAGTTAGCTGTGTGCTATGAGATTATCTCAATAATGCTAAAACATTTTGAAAAATATGTTTCTGTTATAATGTTACTAATACAATACAATAAAAAAACATTTAAGCTGTGAGCATCAGATGGCTGCACATTTTAACTACAGAAGCTTGGCATGCAACAGCAACTAAGATACCTACAACAAATTAGCTTTCGGAATGGTGAGAATGATCATCTGTAAAGATAAGAATTGGTTTACACCGATAAATAAGGTGTAAATATCCTTCGTATTAATACTATTATTTTTATCGATAATCTCCATACTTTTGCTACTTTTTCTTCCGAAAAACTCCTCTTGTTTTCCTACTTTTCTATCGGAAACCAGTTGAAGGCCTGTAATTGATATTAATTAATTAATGTCTATTTCAGTTTCAATATGCTTAGTTTAACTACGTTTCATGTTATTTTATTCCACCGATTGCATCCTGTTAATAGCATTACTTTGTTTCTTTAGACAATGTCCAATTAAACACGGCTTAATCAAAATGCAAAACTGTTACATCAAATAAATCTATATTTGTTTATTTTAAGGCACTATATTATCTTCCTTGAGAATAATACAATATGTCTTTTTCGCATTTTCAATGACATTTAATCCCCGAAAGTTTACTTTTGTTTAACAACCATTGCGAAACCCATTTCATCTGCTTTTTAAATCATGATTGGATTTGCAATCAAAACTTTAGCAGATGGGACGTTTCCTAACTCGATAAACCACTTGTCAACTCGTACTTTTGTAAGCTTTGCTCCATTTCCTTCCAAGACTGCTAACTTCTTATCTTAAAAAATACTTGTTTTGGGGCATTAATTCATAGAAGTAGTAAAAACTTTGCCTCCCATAAGTAGTTACATGTATTTTCATCTCGTTAAATACAACATTTTGAAAACACATCGATAAAAACGTGTATGGCTTTAGTCACATACCCTTTCGGCCATTTCTTTCAGCCATTTCGACATCGTTACTTCCTCCATGTTAGTTAATACAGTTGTCGAATCTTTCCTCTTATCGTCCGTATCCACAGAAAACCTTCTATTCAAGTATTGTAAGAAAAATCGAAATTGTCAGATTCCTTTTTTGTTGATACTGTTGCTTTTTCAATGGAAAGACGTGCTCAACTGGCGCTTAGCATTTTGGAGAATACTGCTTCTTCCTTTGCTTGGCTTTAGTTACAGATGGGCTTTCGTTGACTCTTGTCTGTCTAATGGACCTCGACATCTTTGTCTTTAAATGATGTATGTTTTGCACTTAATTAATGTTATAAGATAGCGTTAGATAAACTTGTACAGACTAGATGACATCAAAATAGATGTATACATTTAAAAAATAAGTTACTATAATAACACCGGGAAATAAAGGTAATACGATCAACAACATTTAATTGATAAAGAAGCCATATATAAGACTTGAGTATGAATTAACATTTAAAGCATTTAACGGTTCCAAATCAGATATGGAACTGAATCAATCAATTCATTCCGTAAAAATGCTGCGTCAATTTTCTATATTAATCCACTGTGTGCATTTAAACACTCAATTTACGTTGCAAGACCTTGTTTTCCTAGATACTAAGATACAAA
>NC_068356.1:61373431-61510931 GCF_020536995.1 Dreissena polymorpha
AAACTGCATATCTTTGAATCCACAGTCGTCTACAACGAACAAATTTTGAGGCGTATTGCATGGGTCACAACCTCTTTATTCGCACATGCTGTCTGCTTTACCAATGTTGTCCGGCCTGTTTACATTATTATCTAACATAAACTGGCTAAAGATGGTATAAAAAGTCCATATAACATTACACATACTGCATTAGAAGGAATAAACCCTGGAAAAAGTATCAATTTACAGGGATTTCCGTGCTTTACCATGTTTCACCAAGGATTTCCAGATTCATGTGTATGCTGTCCCTGGGCAATGTATACCCGGGATTCATTTGAATTAATGAGTGCCTTCAAGTAAAAATACACACTACAGACAAATGAATAGCCGAAGTCACTACACCTTTTCTATCAAAGGTAAGCGATGTCTGGATGCCAGAATGAATGAATTTCTTCTTGCATCAGATACAAATTATTTAGTGTAATTTGTAATACGTTAGAACATGTTTATTACGGAAGTTTTTGTATCGCCATACAAAGTGAAGGAAAAATAGTTGAGTGTAGTAGTCTAGTCACATACCAAAATTTGGCTGTGTATAATTCCAACATTCAAATTTGCTAATGCTGTACCTGTTAATCAATGTAATCAGTACTTATTCTTTTCAGTTGCTGTATAATAGCTTTTAATATAAATTAATCATGATGTCGAAAATACGCTTCTGTATTATAAAAAGAAATAAAAAACATTTGTAAAATAAGAATATAAACATTACCCTGTTCCGGCTTTTGCATAAGGAACGATCGTTTAAAAGTCGATAAGATTTTTATTTAAACGAATCGGCCACGTGTAATGGGTTTTTAACATACAATAAAATGCTTATCAGTCACCGTGACTAAAGGGAAAATTCGATGATGTGTGCAAACCATTCAAACACAATGTACTTGTCCATATATTTTTAATATGTTAACAAATGGAAAATTAAACATGTTAAAAATGATATGCCTTTCTTATAGAAACTTTGCATGGCATTCCTTTGACACAGCAATGGAGCTAGTTCAAACGAAAGCATGTCTTAAATGTGCTCGTCATTTGATAAAATAGTTACATACGATATTGAGGCTCATGCATTTGCTTTTACGGTAACGCCAATTTGTACTATAAAACACAATATTGGGAATATTAAATATAGTGATGCTTTATTTCGGAAGCATGCTTACACATTTCATGAAATCTCAAATGACTGTAAACGAATATCAACTTTGATATAAATAAGTTGTATTTATTACTAAAAAAACTCGCTTATTCGAATCATGACCTAAATTGTATGCTCATAATACTAAATGTATACAGTCGAATAAATATGTTAAATATGTGTGTCGTGCTGATTTTCAGATAATTATAGTTCCAATCGTACGTCGACACATACTACTCTAATCATCCGAAATGAAACGAACAATTTCAATGTGTCATGCTACAACCCACACAATACCAGAGCTACACGCACACATCTAGAGATCCCATTTGGCTGTAACACTACAAAATCAGGTATGTGTATGGTTTGTCGAATTATTATTCTCTTGGCGTGTGTATATTCTGTTATGTATGTCTCTCAAGTTTAATGCCCCACACTTGTAAGTGTATTGCCTTAAGCAATTATTTTAATATTGAAATACTCACATCTAATTGTTACAAGTCTTTAATATTAAGGCATATGTTGCTTCTGACCGCTCCATGTCGACCAATTTTACCGAACATCAATTCAAAATTCCCTTTAATCGATAATAAATCGAGTGGGGTAGATGTGTTATAGTAGATTGAAACTGTTCGTTAATCATCAGGTATGTGCATTCGTGCATGGGTTTTTCTAACTATAATTCTTTTGGCATGTGGATGTTCTGTCTTTTATGTCTCTAAGTTTAAAGCTGAACACCTGTAAGTGTTTTTCCTTAGGCAAATATATTTGATATTGAAAATAACAACATACTTTTTTAACAACTCTTTGATACTAAGACACGTGTTGCTTCCGACCATTCAAAAATTTTCAATGTTACTCAACATCAATTTGAAATTGACTTTACTTGATCATAAATCTAGTGGGATAAAGTTGGCATTGCACAGTAAACCTGTTCGTAAAGCAAAGACACCCTTACTACGATTCTTTTAATGAGGTTAAATTCATTTAGTACATAGTATTATTTTTTATTTCGCCTACTTGTAAATAGAAATAGTATATGTCATAGCAGAAACAAACATGGTATTTAACGTACAAATGACAATATTAAATATTTTAATGACCGAGAGAAACTGACGTCATAATAGACGCCGCCGTAAATGTCATAATGTATATTGCTTACAAAATAAGAAAGCTATATGTAATCGCATTCTTAAACGTCTTATATTAAAAACTATACCACAGTATAATCATGGTACAAATCGCACTGGTAGCAACCATACTCAGTTATAAAGTATATATTTGTCTAAGTATATATAGACATGCATGGTTAATATCCAATTTCACTGAAGGTAACTTTGTTGCAAATTTCAAGAAAATAACAGAAAAATTGCATCCTTTTTTGTTAAAGCAGCACACAAATACTTACTTTTTAACGGCAGGTGGATTATAAATCCTATAAAATTATGCAAATAAATTAAATCGCTTTTGTTGTTTCTCCTTATCACTAGCAATACATTGAGTTCAAATTTCAGAGTACAAAGTACATATCATATAAAAAGTGAATTCATACTCAAAGAGTGTTTCACAGTGCATACCAGTTCTAAATTCTCTTCATTAAAAAGTCCTCATTACATGGAAAAAATACCTCATCTTTGCCAATTGCAATAATCAGGATATGACAAGAGCTTCTAAAAGATGACAAGCAGCCTTTATATTTGGTACAGTCGATCAATTCCTTTTTAAACTGAAAATATAGTATTGAAGTTTTCGAAATGTGGCAGTCTTTCATTATACTGGCAACCTAAAAAAAAATTATAATATTGATCACCTACTTTAAAACAAATTTATTTGAATAAACAGCATTTTGATTATTATATATATAGTCAAATAAATAAAAATAGATCGATTACATAACAATGTTTTCTTTATGTTTATGACCTATACTATAAAAACAAAAAACATTTTAAAACATATTCGGATCTACCAATCACGACCTTCATTTACAAATATTTAAAATATCCATTAGATTCCGATAGATAAATGAACTTGACCTCAATATCCAAAAACTGCATCATTTCAAGCAGTCTTATTTACGTTAAGATATCGCCTACATGCATTGATATGTACGTTTTCAAAAGATCGATTACATAATCATGTTTTCTGCATGTGTATGTCCTATACTAAAAAACAAATAAGCATTGTATAATGTAATCGAATCTAGCAATCACGACTTGCACTTAAAAATCGTTACCAATTTGTAATATATCCCTTAAATTCCGCTATAGATAAATGAAAATTACCTCCATCTCCCAAAACTGCATCATTTCAAGCGGTCTGATTTATATTAATATATAGCCTACATGCACGTTGTGAAAAGAATAATTATTTTCCGGGACCGAAATAGAAGACCCATATAATGCCACTGAACACAGATAAGAGTCTAAGACTTTTGAAGAACGTTTTATTTAGGTCACAATTGCTTAGGTATCAACACGTTTAAAACATGTAAATTTTTTCCTGTTTTATACAGTTAAATACAAAATTATACAACAAAAAACAAGAGCATTGGTATTATTTATTTGCTACACTGAAATCAGCAAGTGAGCATATCGAGAACTATTACTTTCGCACAGGTAACGGATGGTACGAACTTAACTTACTTTCATATAAATATAAGGGGCAGCTTCAAATTATTTTAACAAGAAAACTTTGTTTGAATTAGGTTGTATTGCCTCCCTTTTTTACTCCATATTCAAAGTCGTAGACATATAAAGAAGTGTCATATCAAAAAGAGCTAAAGGATCCTCTTGATGAGACCAAAAACAAAAAAGTATATTTACTGGATTCACTGTTTTCGACCCTGTGTTTTATCGAAATTCAACACATTTAAAGGGACCGTCAACCGCGATTGACGAAAAAAGAAAAGTTGTAAAATACCGTATATTTTATTAGTTTATATTGATTAAAATATCACGACTGGTATATTACATTACTTGAAAAAAAGTTGTTAAATTTTCATATTTTCAGTATATTCGGTAATAAATTTGACTGGGTACAGGTAGAAGGTGACTACTATTAACTATAAATAACGAAAGAAGATTGATCATCATCGTCACGTGGTAAACACAGGAATGCAAATTGTGCATACGTAGTGAATTGTATATATTTTATATTTAAAATGATCAATCTACTTGCGTTATTTATAGTGTGTATATCGTCAGGTCACCTATTTTCGCGATGTTCTTTCGATTTCACATAGCGAAAAATATTACCGAATATACTGAAAATATTAACTTTTTTCACGTAATGTAATATACCATATATTTTTTCACTCATCTTGTATATGAAATAGAATTGAAGTACATGTCTTTAGGTGGAATATAGAACTTTGTTGCTGGAAGACAGTTTAAATTTCAGTAAACACTATATTAATATTATATCAAAATAAAATACAAATCGTCAGAATTTGTATTAGTTAAACCAGTTATAAATTGTCATGGTGTTTTGCTCGATAAATTAAAATGCATTTAAAATACTAACAACCCATACATGAATTAACAATTTGACAAACAATTTCATGTAGCTATAGCGACACACATGTTAGGGAACATTGTATCAACAATACTCATTCATGAAGTTATTAAGCACGCATTTTAATGACATTCTAATCGAATGTAGAACATGTCAGGGGTTTTGCGTATTTGTCTTACAAAAGCATTATCTTAATTTGAAATAAAATAATACTTTCGGTGAACGATACGATTATTTTATTCACGAAAGGTTATAGAGATAAAAAAAATCAATAATTTATCGACATTAACCAAAATCCTCCATACTTTAAAGGAAACAACTATTTTGAAAAATTCCCATTCATCTTTAAAATAAACTTAATTCACAATATTTTCATATATTGTAACGATAGTACTAATACTATTGAGAGGACACCAGTTTTCTAAATAGTTACTGACACCTGAACTAATAAACACCAAAGGATAAGACTGCTAATTAAAATACAATACCGGTATGGTTCTTGAGCGGTAAAGGGGATCTTTCACCTTGTCCCTTATGTAACTTAATGCTCTGGAAATGTGTTCCCAGCCAGCACACCACTATCGGATAGATATCGGTAGCAAAACGGTATATCGGCAAATCGGCAAGATGTCTATCCGATGTTAATCCGTTTCGCCGCCCGATATATGTAACTACCAAAAAAGTCATTTAACATGCAACGTGTTTAATGAAATATTACAAAATACATATATTCGTAACATAAAACATAAATATGGTCAATAATTAATATACAACTTGTGCTTGTTTTTGCCGATAGCGAGCCGACAACGGCCCGTTGTGGTTGTAAATGTTTTCGTTCAAAAACGATAATTTCGTTCGGTTAAAGAAATTTTCTGGCGGTCAAGTTAAATGAGGCGTTCGAACACAAACATTGCGTCTTGCGTTTTGTTTCGGAGATCTTCATTAAAGTTCAAGTTAGTATTTGTTGATTATAATATATAATTAACTTTATTTTTTACGCACATGTAGATTTGCTCGTATATAACGTGATGGTACATGAAGAATTTGAATTATCGATTCGTAATATATATTCGCGAGGTAGTTTTTACCGCGCGTTCATACTTTGCTGTTTTCGTTACTTGTACACTCACTTTAATTGGATGTGTATACCGTTTAAATTTATTTGTACGAATTAAAAATATTTGTGTTTCGTTGTTTCATTGAAAGATTCACCACTATTGTTTACAAGACCCAGCCCTCAACAGCCAACCCACATTTCTAGTGCCATGGGGAATCGGCAAGGTTGTCTTCTGACAGACCACACGATAGTTCCAGGTTACGTACTATTCCTGAAGTTTTTTCTTTGGTTGTTAACATGCTATTTGTTTTACGTAAAAAGTACACTTTTATAACAGCATAAAGTACTAGTCAGCAGTAGTGCAATACTTTATGCAGATCATTTAAAACATGTGTTATTCTGGTGACTATATGAATTAAACTGCCATAATATTTGAGGTTTTAAGAACAGATCATCAAAATTAAATAGCACTGTATATTTGAAAAGTTATCAATAATACTTGTCCATGAAAAAGTAAGCGAATGTCATGTTTTTATAAATTAAAAATCTTGGGATATTTAAGCACATGTATTTAAATAATCATATAACAATAAACCTAAACTTGTACTTTTTCAGAAGCCCTCAAGCAAGTCTTTCTGAACACAAACAGTTACATGGAGTTTTTCATAAAAGCATTGCTTCGAATGCCAGTGGCTGCCATGAGGGAGGGTGCACCAAGCCTTTGACGATGACATCAGCCATGGCCAAAGAACATTATGATGATTAGTTAACTTTCTATATAACTGTTAATTGTGTTAATAGTTACAACTTATAAGGTTTACAATTTTAATCTTACCTTATACACTTTAAATTATGACTTTTATTGTGTCATCCTCAAAATAAGACCGCCTTTGATTCATTATATATATATTCTTAAATATTAAGGCGTTAAGTTAATATAATAACATGAATATAATTTAAAATAGTTAATTATTAAGAACAACGTTTGCCGTTATCGAGACTCGAACCATTGTATGTCATTATATTGATTAAACAGTTATTGCTGTTACCACTCGGCAATCCGGACTGCTATACAAAGTCTGCTTTTGATACTTTATTTATATAAGTGATGTACGTGTACTGTTGTTACACAATTTAAAGGAATTAGCAGAAACTAGCTACTCTACAAATTTTAACGGAATAAACAGAAACAAGCAATTCCAACATATTCAATCGTTTCGAGTGTGTAACACTAGTTTCAAGTGTGTAACACTTTATAATTTTATCAATTTCAAATGATCACTATTCATAAACTAAACTTGATTTCCATCATCAGTCTACGCCATACAGTGTCATTTTGACAATCTGTGAACAATGCCCTTCTAGGCTTTCCTTTCTATAGCCAAATTTGCATCAATATATATTATACAATCTAGTAACTTGTAACTTTTGCTATTTTATGATAAATGGGTTTTAATGAAGAAAATGATGCAGCCAAATATAAAATTCTTAAACAAAATGTTTCAACTTGCAGTCGTTGGCTAAATTTGGTGAATGGCAGAGTTAGCCCTGCCCTTTTTTGCTGTATATTGTTCCAAATAGGTAGTTGAGATTAGATTGTGGGTGAAAAGTGCATTTTTATACTAATTATGTACATTTTCTTAAAATTGATTGTCCTTAATTCCTGTTTCATGCAAGCTGTGTGTTATACTTAGTTACATACAGTCGCCTTTTTATACATTTTATACATCAGTACGTTTAATAGGTTACTTTTAAACTGCTAAAAATTAATATTTTTAATATATCAGCAGGATTGTTTTATTCCTTTTTGTATTTAATCCTGTTGTTGCCTAAAGAAGGCACATTGTGTCAATATATTGCTGTTTTTCAATTTCAACCATACCTGAATATTTGTCATGTAAAAAGGTTTCGATTAAGTTTATCAAAAGTATGCATTTTATCATATAGATTAAATATTGAGACAGGTAGATGGCTAGACCTGTGTCTATTCCATTAGATCAAAGAAAGTGTATTTATTTGTTGTAAACTCGAAAATGAGTTTAATTTTATTCTTGAATGTAAATTACCGGTATATATGGAACTGAGATCAAAATGATTTTTTTTAAATATATTCAATTGTATTACAGACAAAGACCAAATATGTACACATTTGTCGAGCTATTTACATCAATTAATGGGCTATAAAAGTCTCTATAACACTCAAAATCAACGAAAATTTCATAAAGTATTTTTTCAAATAAAGTTAACACCTAAACAATCAGTGTTTCATATTGGTATAGCCACAATTTCAACGCAAGATGTGGTATGATTACATAGATTTTTTTAGATACAAAATGCTCATTTTTATTTATTTGTGACCAAATTTATTCTATTTGAATTTCCTGCCAATATATCTATTCATACAACACACAAGCACCATGTTAGTGTTCATGTGTTGTATGACTAGATATCATTGCGGGAAATTAAAATGGAAAAACAACGAGCATTGTGTATCTACAAACATCTATTTGACTTGACCACATCTGGCGTTGAAATTTCGGCAATTGCCATTAAGGAACACCAATTTTTAATTGGTTAAGTTTATTTTAAGAAATATTGTACGAAATTATCGTTGATTTTAAGTAGTAATGTTACTTTAATAAAACAAATTTGGCCGTTATATTTATCACTCTTCAGGTTCAATCACATTATTCCTTTGTACCATCAACTTAATGTATTCTGATGTGTTTTGTATCGCATATATCTTCTTGTTACTGTAATTGTATTTGTTATGTACAGCATACATAATGTTGTTACTTACACATTATAAAGTGGGACACAATGTGGACTTTATGGATTGTTTGCTATTTTAAAACTGTAAAAACATACTTGCTGTCAATTATACTTAAACACCTGTATCAAGAAGGATGTAATATAATCTATGTTCTAATCTTATCTTCTGAATTGCAGTGTAGTAAGCCTCAAGACTGTTTATTGTTTCGTTAAGGATTGACAGTCTAAACGTGGCGTTAATAGACTACATTTAAATAGTTGCGATTATTTTATTTATTGGATAGTATCATATATTTTTTTTGCTTTACCACTGTCGATTGTATAGAATAGGTAGTCTAAAAAAGGCGTTAACATCAGTTTATAAACATGTAATTGCTATAAAGTATAATATGATACATGTTCTGTATATTGTTTTACCCCTTAAGTATTATGGTACAGTATAAGAAACATTTCTTCATCTATGTTTTTCTATTAAGACTCTTTGAAATAACAGATAATTTAAGAAAACTATTTATCTGTGATTGCATTGAAATGTATGTTAAATATGAAATACAATTGATATCCTACACTGTCATTAAAATTATCAATAATTGTAGTACTCCACTTTCAATTGTTTGTCCATAGTACATTCTGAAGATAATTTAGATTTTTATATGGTTAAGATTTTAGTTGCCATATTTAAATTGTAAACGCAGATGTATGATATATGTGTGTTCATATGTTTTCTATTTGTAAACACTGATGTAAAACTTTGTCCACTTGGGTTGTTGGCCTTCTTGGTAGAATTTGTAATAAACCATAAATCTTATATGGTGAAGAAAAACTTCATTGTAATAAAAATAATCATGTAAGTGAATAAATAAAATAGTTGTTTTAATGTTATTATGACATAATGCCTTTTCGAAGTAAATGTTTATAAGATAAATCAGTGTTGTTTGTTATATACATGGAATGGAGGATGTTACATAAAACCGACGACGGGCCGACGACAGGACGATAAGCAATTTTGCCGATATCGGACCGACGACGGGCCGATAAATAATGTTGCCGATATCGGGCCGATCAAATGCCGATGGGCAAGCCGATTGCGGCCCTACATCGTTTACGATATCGGCCCGATATAAAAACTATATCGGGCCGACGGCGGCCCGATATAGGTTTGCTGGCTGGGTTAATGAAGGGTCGTGAACCCTACCGCTGACGAGTACTCGGAGACGTGCTTGGACACATACATTTATCAATTGGACGTTAAACAGTTGACAGTAAAACAAACCATCAAAATATATTCATGATTTAAATAAATAATAGTCAACATATAGATACAAATGTTATTGTCAACAATCAGTCGTTTGATTATTTCATATTCAATTAGAAAACCAACAAAACCTGACCATAAGGCAACTGAGAATAAACTATTAAGAGAATTAAAATGTAATGCCTAAAACATATGTTTAATTTTATTAATAAAGTATTACCTGTATAGGCTTGTGGTTGTATGCAAGCTCTTCATTCCCAAAGTTCATTTTTTCCAGCTCTTCAACAGGATTCATGCCGTTTCTTTAATTGTGTTTGCGATATGCTGCTTTCCTTCTGCATCTTGATATCGGTCTTTAAACTTCGCTTGCTATGATGCATTTCAGTCTTCCTACGAATTTTAAATGGAAAATATATCAAGAAAAAAAGTCAAATCTTCAAAATGATTTCATGAGGAAAACAACACCCTTTACTTTTGAATTGGGAGAAAGCTTAAAGGGATTGTATTGAAATTATTACTTGAAATATTTTCACAATTGAATATAAATAATTGCAATGCAATTGTAACGTAAACATCAGATTCCCGAGGGCAAAAATATTTGTTTGAGTTAAAATTCTTTTTACCAAATAACTTTTACCTGGTCAACACGCTAGGTAAGATATCTTTAACCACTGTACAGGTCGAGTTTTTGCTAGATATGTCTGTATTTAGCGAGGATATGTTGTTGGTTATGCAAGTTATTACACATATCATCATATACATGATATTGGGTAGATAATTTCTTACTTATGATAAGTTGATAACAGCTAAAATAGAAAACTAACACTAATGAATAGGACATGTACAAGTGCAATTAAAAGCTCTTGCAAAATACTTTTCAGGGAGGTGCTGACCTCAATCAAGGTAGTGTTTCATAAGCTGCTAACCAGCCTTCCACCATCCGTTTTCTGTTACGTATTGGAGAACTGTCTCTGATAATGAAAATACAGTTGAAAAGACATATATGTAAATAAGAACTTCCCAAAGGCGCATGTCAAATTTGATCCAATCAAATAGATATATCATAGGAGCATCTATTGACTTGCGATCCAAAGTGTCATAATATGGCCAATGAAATTCTCCCCCTCTCTCTCTCGAGATAACCTCTAAAAAAAGGAAATGGTGTATTTCTTATTGTGGACAGTCACATAACTTGAATAAATAAAACTAATAAAATAGAAGTAGAAAACGTACTTGCTTGCATTGTTTACCCATGCCATAAGGCAAAGATTCCAGCTTCTATAATGAAATCAAACGAAAAAACAATAATATTTCCGTTATATTAACAATTCTTTCTAAACAAACAACGACGAGCGACACATGCGGCTTATGGGAGCTTACCGATATACACTGATTACAAAACAGTAACATTTATTGATTTCATAATAGTAACGGTATATACATTTATTTAGAAGTGAATACTTTTTTATTGACACTGCGGCATTTTATGGACATGACGTTGCATTTAAGGACGTACGCGGCAGTTTAGTTTTACGCAAATTTGTTTTGACTGTAACACCGGTTGCGCAATAAGTGTATGCTTTTTGGGATATTCGAATAAAAACGGGATG
This sequence comes from Dreissena polymorpha, assembly GCF_020536995.1. Taxonomy (NCBI): domain Eukaryota; kingdom Metazoa; phylum Mollusca; class Bivalvia; order Myida; family Dreissenidae; genus Dreissena; species Dreissena polymorpha. The sequence continues at coordinate 61,384,810 of NC_068356.1, forward strand.
CATATTCAATAAGGGAATGATACCAAGCAATAAAGTATTATGAAGTTTAGAAAATTGATAAACAATGTGTAGCCCTTTAATAACACAGTAAGAATCGACCATCATTCCTGCGACTACAAAATCCTTTTTTATCGCATGTTTGTAACAGCAAGCAAAAATCTCATTACGGAAAACAGTCAATACTTTCTTTTATCTGAACATGTTTGTGTCGCAAGTTCGACTTTTTTTTAAACGGATAACTTTCATCAAATTAAGCAATTCCTAATTGAATCATCGCATATTTAAAACATGCCATCAAAGTATATGTGTTATATATAAAATATAATTAAAATCGTTATGCACGTTTTATGGTATGCTTCAAAATAAATCGGAAAACTTTAATTTCTCAAGCAACGGCTCAAAATATCAACTGTTATGTAATGTTGTTTGAGATAATTTACTACATAGAATATCTGATGAATCAAATTATTCATCCACGACGCTCTGATACTTCTGAACCATGTGCGGATGTTTGTGCATGTTGCCGCACGTGTATATAATACTTGCATATTATTTATTTTTTTCGTTTAATTTATTTCTCTCTTACCAATATGAATCGAAAAAACTAAGATTGTGTTTATTTTTGATAAGCAATTGATTAGAAAAAACATTGATGTACACTAAGGCATTTACATGCTGGTCAATCGTTATGCAAAGTATGTGAACGTACGTCGGTACCGCACCTGCAACCCATTTATAATACACACATAACGTCATATTACACGAAAGCAATGCAATCTAAATCTTTCTACCTAAATATAGTGAAACCCTTTTTTATTTTTGTGACACGCTGAAATACTTAAGACAATACATGGGATCACGTGTAGCATTAGGGAATTTGATGAGACCCGTATTCTGGAATGGGAAAACAACAGCCTTTAAAATACAAGTTTTATAATGAATTCTCAATAAGATATATTTTTCTTAACATTTGACAGAACAATGACCCGCATTATATTGAGCAAACAGGATCGGATATTTATTCATTTAGTGCATTTTCAGTCGTGATGTGTTGGAACTTAGCATTTGTTGTTTGACTGCGAGTTGTATTTTGAATTGTAATAGTGAACAAAATAACCTGGTGACTTAGTAAATTTCCCCCTCTAAAGGCGGAGGGATATAGAATTGGCATTGTCTGTCCGTACGTCAGTTCGTCCGCCCGTCTGTAACAAACACAATGTTGCGGGTATATCAATTCAACAAATATGCTTGTTTATCTGTTTTCTTATTTCTTTTTGATAACCCACGTGCCATTTGTGTAAATTGGAATGAAATATGTATGCGTGACGGTATTAAAAGTTGAAAGTAAGAAATTATATATTGTTTAATTTTCCAATTAACTTTGTTGATATCCATTTTTTTCATTTGTGTGCTCTGTTTTGTTCTTAAATGCATATTTGCGATGTGAACTCACACGTTGAAATAGTCGTTTAATTCAAAGCTTTATAAAACAAATACACCTGTCACCCTCGATTTTTATTTTATTTTAATATCAGCAAAACATAGATCAAACAGTATGCTATATGTAACAAAAATAATAAAAACTACCGCGTACTTTCTTAAAATGTATTCTGTACTTTAAAATATCTGAGTCATTGTAGATTTAAAAACAAAATACTGATTTAAGTATTATTACATTACAGTGGCGTATCGACAACTCATAGATTATTATAATTTAAAAAACTCATTATAGATAACGAAGTTCATGGGTAGTGAAATATTGCTTAACATATACGCCATAATTGCCTTCTGTAGTATCTCCATTCACATGCAAACTTGTTCGTAGTATGTAAACGTATTCCTAAAAATGCAAGACTTGTGTTGGATAAGATTTTTATCGTACACGAAATGTGAAGATAAAATCGTTTTTTTATATATATTTTCCTAGCAATTCCAATAATATGGTGCTGCGTTTATATACATTAATTCATATAAATGATATGCCGTGAATTGATGAAGTCGTATCAAGGATCACAATTAATACCGTTGATATGCCCCTTTAAGTGTATTGCATACGTATTGATTTTAATTGAATACTTAATGAACCTAATGTAATGATCTCGATACACATCTTTTATAATTTGTATTTTCATTACACTAGAGTTGCGACGCCTTAAGGGTTTCGCGGGATGGAATGAGTGAGGGCTAAACAATGTGGGTAAGAAAATTTTGGGTAAGAAAAATGTGGGTACGAAAATTATGGTGACGAAAAAAATGTGGGTACGAATATTTTCGGTACGAACAAATTATGCCAAAAATAAAAAAATTTGGTGCGAAAAAATCATTTGGTAAAAAAAAAAAATGAGTACAAAAACAAAATGTGGATATGATAATTTTTGGTACGAAAAATTTATGCCAAAAAAAATTTGGGTACGAAAAAAATGAGCTTGGGATCTTGATCACCAAACTGGAATGTATTTTGAAAATACTGAAATAGCCCGGGGTCTAGACCGCCAAAATGGCTTGGATTTAAATTATGCTGAAATAGCTCGGGGTCTAGGCCACCAATCTGGCTTGGATTTTTTATTATGCTGAAAAAGCTTTGGGTCTTTACAACAAAACTGGCTTGGATTTAAATTATGCTGAAATAGCTTGCGGTCGTGGCCACCAATATTGCAGGGATTTTGATTTTGCTGAAATAGCTCGGGGTCTTGACTGCCAATCTGGCTTGGATTTTAATAATGCCAGAGTAGCTGGGGTTTTGGCATCCAAAAGGGCTTGGGTTTTAATAATGTTTAAATAGCTTGGATTTAAATTATGCTGAAATAGCTTGGGGTATTGATTGCCAATCTGGCTTGGATTTTTATATGTGCCGAAATAGCTCAGGATCTTGACCACCAAACCGGCTTGGATTTTAATTATGCTAAAATCGCTCGGGTCTTTACCGCCAATCTGGTTTGAAATTGCTGAAATAGCTCTGGATCTTGACCACTGAACTGGCTCGGGGTCATTAACTCTTGACCGCCAATCTGGCTTGGATTTAATTATGCTAAAATAGCTCAGAATCTTGCCATCAAACTGGCTTGGATTTTAATAAGCCTGAAATACCTTGGGGTCTTGACCACAAAAATGGCTTAGATTTGAATAATGCTGAAAGAGCCTGGGGTCTTAAACGCCAAAATGGCTTGGGCTTTAATAATACTAAAATAGCTTGGAATCTTGACCACCAAACTGGCTTGGATTTAAATTATGCTGAAATAGCTTAGGTCTTGGCCACCAGTCTGGCTTGGATTTTAATTATGGTGAAATAGCTTAGGGTCTTGACCGCCAATCTTTCTTGGATTTTAATTATGCAGAAATAACTTGGGGTCTTGACATCAAAATAGCTTGGGTTTTAAAAATGCTGAAATAGATTGGGATCTTGACCACCAAAGTGGCTTGGATTTTAATTGTGCTGGAATAGCTTGGGGTCTTGACCGCCAATCTGGCTTGGGTTTAATTATGCTTAAATAGCTCAGGATCTTGACCACCAAACTGGCTTGAATTTTAATGAGCCTGAAATATCTTGAGGTCTTGACCTTAAAAATGGCTTAGAATTTTACTATGCTGAAATAGCTTGGGGTCGTGACCGCAAAAATGGCTTTGGTTTTAATAAAACTGAAATAGCTTGGGATCTTGAACACCAAACTGGCTTGGATTTAAATTATGCTGAAATAGCTTAGGGTCTTGGCCGCCAATCTGGCTTGGATTTTAATTATGGTGAAATAGCTTAGGGTCTTGACCGCCAATCTTGCTTGGATTTTTATTATGCCGAAATAACTTGGGGTCTTGATATCTAAAATAGCTTGGGTTTCAATAATGCTGAAATAGATTGGGATCTTGACCACCAAAGTGGCTTGTATTTTAATTGTGCTAAAATAGCTTGGGGTCTTGACCTTCAATCTGGCTTGGATTAAATTATGCTAAAATAGCTCAGGATCTTGACCAACAAACTGGCTTGGATTGTAATAAGCCTGAAATACCTTGAGGTCTGGACCATAAAAATGGCTTAGAATTTAATTATGCTGAAATAGCCTGGGGTCTAGACCGCAAAAATGGCTTGGGATTTAATAATACTGAAATAGCTTGGGATCTTGAACACCAAACTGGCTTGGATTTAAATAATGCTGAAATAGCTTGGGGTCTTTGCCGCCAATCTGGCTTGGATTTTAGTTATGCTGAAATAGCTTGGGGTCTTGACCGCAAATCTGGCTTGGATTTTAATTATACTGAAATAGCTTGGGGTCTTAACATCAAAAATGGCTTGGGTTTTAATAATGCTGAAATAGATTGGGACCTTGACCACCAAATTGGCTTGGATTTTAATTATGCTGAAATAGCTTATGGTCTTGACTGCCAATCTAGCTTTGATTTTAAATATGAATAAGCTCGGAGTCTTGACCGCCAATCTGGCTTTGATTTTGAGAATGCCGAATTAACTCGTTATCTTGACCATGAGATGTTCAGTATTAATTTGAAGTCAATTGGTGAATAAATGAAGAAGTTATGTTAAAACAAAATTTTGCGTGGGCATGGTCTATGTGGGTGGGGCCCCCAGGGTTGGTAATCGGGCCATGCATAGTGTCGTTTGGTAAAGGGTTAACATTTATGGATAGTTAACATGTTGGTCTACCTTTCACGCTCGACATGTATGCATTTATCTCTTATAATTAAAAAGTTATCCCAAGTGTATTTTTGATAAACTTTTAGTTTATGAAGAAAATAGTTTATTCATCCCATAATGAATAAATAGCACAAACGCATAAACATGCAAAGTTCAACGACTTCCTGTGGCCATGTTTTTTGACGAATCAAATTTTCTTGAACAACTTTTTAATGGGAGCCTTCAAGGGATAAATTTCGCCTCAGGGGCATAATTTGAACAAACTTGTTATAGAACTATAAGATGTCACTACATACAAAATTTGGTAGCCCTATGCCCAATGGTTATAGACAGGAAGATTTTTTAAGTTTGCACAAAAGAGGCTTTATATAAGCATATGTTCAATTTGGTGACCCCCGGGGCAGGGTCAAATTTGAGCCCAGGGGAATAATTTGAACAAATTAGGTAGAGGACTATTAGGTGTCACTACATACCAAATTAAGTAGCCCTAGGCTCTATAATTATGAACAAGAATTTTTTTTAAGTTTGCACAAAATAGGCCGTATTTAAGCATATGTTCATTTTTGTGACCCCCGGGGCAGGGTCAAATTTGACCCCAGGGGCATAATTTGAAAAAAACTTGGTAGAGAACTTAAAGATTTTAATACATACCAAATTTGGTAGAAATATGCCCAATGGTTAAGGACAAGTAGATTTTCAAAGTTTGCACAAAATAGGCCCAATATAAGCATATGTTCAATTTTGTGACCCCTGGGGAACGGTCAAATTTGATCCCAGGGGCTTAATTTGAACGAAATTGGTAGAAGACTATTAGATGTCACTACATACCAAATTTGGTAGCCCTATGCCATACGGTTATGGACAAGAAATTTTTAAAGTTTGCACAAAATAGGCCTTATTTAAGCGTATGTTCATTTTTGTGACCCCCGGGGCAGGGTCAAATTTGACCCCAGGGGCATAAATTGAACAAACAAAGTAGAGAACTATTAAATGTCACTACATACCAAATGTGGTAGCACTATGCCCAATGGTTATGGACAAGAAGATTTTTTAAAGTTTGCACAAAATAGGCTTTATATAAGCATATGTTCAATTTATTGACCCCCGGGTTGGGGTCATATTTGACCCCAGGGGCATAATTTGAACAAATTTGAAAGAGGTTCACCCCAGGAACATGTGCGAGAAGTTTTATCAGAATTGGACTTGTAGTTTTGGAGAAGAAAATGTTTAAAGAAAAAAAACGGACGCACGCACGACGGACACAGGACCATGACATAAGCCCCGATGGCCTCTGGAGCTAAAAATATTGTACTGTTAAATGAAATAACACATCCGACTTGTCACCATTAAAATCTACAGTTTAAATGAAATTATGTTTCACGAGATATGTATTTCATACCATACAAGAGCAGAAAGAGACATTAAAAAACATTTGTATCGAATGCTTACCATTCTGACCCAAAACACGATTTATGAAACCCTTATCCTGTTGCAGCGAGTTATTTTATTCCCATGGAAAATACAATTATGCATGACCAAAAAACAGTCGAAAAATCTTTTGATGCTTTAAAAATATTTAACTGTTAAATAAAATATCACATCCGACTAGTCGTCATTAAAATCCAGAGTTTAAATGAAATAAAGTTACAGGAAATATGTATTTCATAGTATACAAGAGCGAAGGAGTCAAACAAAAATTAATTTAGTATTAACAACACGCCTACCTCCATTTTAACTTTAATTCAATGCTTAAAACAATAAAGTTACAACGATATGAGCTTCCATTTTGTGTTCTTCCTTACATTTCTCAAAATTTATTTAAAACCACACTATATTTTAATAACATTTGCATCGAATGCTAACCATTCTGACCAAAAACAAGATTTACGAAATCGTAATCCTGTCGCAATGAGTTATTTTATTCATATGGAAGATAAAATTATGCATGACAAACACACAATCCCATATACTTTTTCATTGTTTCGATGCTTTAAAAAATATTTTACTGTTAAATAAAATAACACATCCAATTTGTTGTCATTTAAGTCCAGAGTTTACATGAAATTATGTTACACGAGATATGTATTTCATACTATTCGAAAGCGAAGGAGTCATAAAAAAAAGTAATTTAGTATTAACGACACCCTTACATCAATTTTAACTTTAATCCATTGCTTAAAACAACAAAGTTACAACGATATGAACCTTTTTCCAGTTTTTTTTTATCTTATTTTGGGGGGAAAAGCCTGGCCTTTTTTGAGGGAAAAATAATCGCGCGAAATGCTGGATTTTGGGGAAGAAAAGCACGCGAAACGCTGGTTTTTGGGGAAAATAAGGAAAGTCTTAAATAATCAATTTAACATATTTTGCTGTTTTTAAAACAAATATAAAGCAACAGATAATTTAATTATGCAATATGCTATATTTTCTACACTGGATCAGGTTAAGTTAAGTATTTGAAGTTTAAAAAAAAAAATGGGGGGGGGGGGAATGAAGTCTGGGGGAAAATTTACCGGCTGAGGGGAAAAAAAATCCGAGGGGAAAGGGCCGTTTTTCGGCGGGTCCCAAAGAAGGTAAAAAAGTCCTGTTTCTCTGTTCTTCCTTCTCTTTCTCAAACTTTATTAAAAAACACAATATTTTTTTCATAACATGTGTATCAAATGCTAACCATTTTTACCTAAAACATGATTAAGGAAACCGAAATCCTGACGCAGCGAGTAATTTTATTCCTATGGAAAATTAAATTATGCATGACAAAAATTCAATCGGAAAACCTTTTGGATTTTTTGATGCTTTGAAAAATATTTTACTTTTAAATAAAATAACACGTCTGACATGTCGTCATTAAAATCCTGAGTTTTAATGAAATAACGTTACATGAGATACGCATTTCATGCCATATAGTAAGAGCAAAAGAGACATAAAAAACTTCATTTAGTATAAGCGACACGCTTACCTAAATTTAAACTTTATTCCAATACTTAAAACAATAAAGTTACAAGATACATGTACGCACTTCCATTTTCTGTTGTTTTTTTTTGTCAACATTTATTTAAAACCACACTAATGTTTAATAACATTTGTATCAAATGCTTACCATAACAAAGCCGTAATCCAGTCGCAGGGAGTTACATTTGTATTTTATTCCTATGGAAATTTAAATTATGCATGACAAACACAAAATCCAAAATACCTTTGGATTCTCTCGATGGTTTAAAAAATATTAAACTGCATGACCGACTTGTAGTCATCAAAATCCAGAGTTTAAATGAAAATAGGTCACACGAGACATGTATTTCATATTTGTGCTGAACAAAGGGGCAATTAAACACTAAGCTTACAATGCTCAAACCATAAGGTTCCAAATTGTTGCAAACAAATAAAATAAAACATTCACATTAATCAATTATAATAACAAGCTATTTGTTTTTAAACTGACATATACTGTTGAAAGTCAACATGAACCCTAAGCTTGCAAGATTTTAAATAATGTAAACCACTTACCTTGTATTAAGTTGGCGGTTGTGACCCCTTATGTACCAGTCCCTTTATGTAAGTCCTTTTATGTACCACTTTGAGACTTTATGTACCACCTATATATTATGTAGGTGTTGTCCATTCATTCATAGCAGTATGAATGGGCATTAATTACCTGTGCAAACACAGTGTTGATTGATACAAATTTGAGTTAATCAAATATTGTCTACTATAACATTGCAATTCATTGTACTGAATCATTTTTTTTCTTGCTATCAGAAAAGTTTTAACAATTGGGAAAAAAGTTAGATAAAACTGAGTAACTTAGTACCTCAGTTCTTACTTAGTAAAATATTGCTAAATTATATGTTATATCTATTTTGTTATTGCAATTCATAATGTAATGTTAAGAACCAAAAATTTGAATCTAAATTTGAATCTTAAAATGTAGCAAATAAAAAAAATGTGAATTATAATTTAAAATTGTTCACAGAAGTAGTTATTACTAATGTTGTTTCCATTGTAAAGAACCAAAAATTTGAATCTAAATTACATGTGCAAAATTAAAAAACACAACCTCAATTAGATTATAATTGAAATTTTGTTCACATTCATAAATTGTTTTATTTCCAATAGCAAAAATAAAACAAGGGACAAAATTGTCACAAAACCAGGTTTTCAATAAAAAAATGTATGATAAAGGGAGACAACTGCAACTCAAAATTTGCATTGCTACTAATTGTTCATCACAATTACCCCCTTGTTTCAAAATCAATCTGTTGTTCGACCCCGTGACCTAGTTTCTGACCCGGCATGACCCATATTCGAACTTGACCTAGATATTGTCTAGATACATCTTCTGACCAAGTTTCGTAAAGATCGGATGAAAACTATTTGAATTAGAGAGCGGACAAAATGCTCAATGTTTAAAACGCACTAAGTGACCCCGTGACCTAGTTTTTAACCCGGCATGACCCATATTCGAACTTGACCTAGATATTTTCTAGATACAACTTCTGACCAAGTTTCGTAAAGATCGGATGAAAACTATTTGAATTAGAGAGCGGACAACATGCTCAGTGTTTAAAACGCACTAAGTGACCACGTGACCTAGTTTTTAACCCGGCATGACCCATATTCGAGAGCGGACAAGCTTGTTCCGCCCGCCCGCCAGCCAGTCCGCATTCGCCAATATAATACTTTAACTTAGCTAATACTAGTGTTGCATCTCCTGTGCTGCCATCTCTCACAAATATCACACGAAATCGCTTCATCATGATCGTCAGTGACATTGGTACCACAATCAATACAAGTAAAAAATAGTTTCTGCCATGATGTTGGTATGGTTTTACATATTGAATATCACCAGCATATATACGCACTTTAACAATTGAGCAACAACACTTACCTTAATTACTTGATAACCCGTGAAAACTTTCTCTTTTTACTCCCTTTGATTTTTTATTTGAAAATGAACGTGATAATTTTATAATTACATAGGTACCTAATAAGTTTATTTATACCACAAATAGACATCCTTTGATGACACCACCAGTTAATTTTTTGTAAACATGATTAAAGTGGCCTTTTCACAGATTTTGGCATATTTTAAAGTTTGTCATTAAATGCTTTATATTGATAAATGTAAACATTGGATCTTAAAAGCTCCAGTAAAAAAATCAAGATTAAAATTAAAAATAGGAAAATAAAGTAGCCGGTACCAGGGCTCGAACCAGTGACCCCCGGAGTCCTGGAGTAAGTCTGAAGTAAAAACGCATTAGCCCTCTCGGCTATTCCGCCGCGTATACACTATGAAAGTATTTTATACCTTTTATAAGCAATCTTCGTAGTTTCGTAAATTTCAACGACAACAACAGAACTCTCCAATTTATTCAATCATTTCGCGTTGCAACGCTTTATAATTTTTAGGTTTTCAAATCGACAAAAGATACATATAATGGCTATATTGGACTATGGTAAATGTTCAGTAATACTGTTTCCTCACAAATATCATAACTAAAACGAAAATTTGCGAATCTGAAACAACTTTTTTCAATTTTGTCAATTTACCAAACCGTGAAAAGATCTCTTTAAAGAAGGAAACTTTTTTTATTTTTCACAGTTTGAAAGTTAAGGACATTCTCTAAACATGATTATAGAAGGAAATAATTTGATTTTTTACAGTTTGAAATTGAAGGTCATTCTCTCTGCTCTTCAATGTATCACATTTCAATTATACTATAGGAAATACAAACGTTTTAGTCAGACTTAGTCAGGATAAGATAGTGACAAATGGATTTTTATAATTAACTTCAATTTAAGGTAAGAATATGAACATTTATTACTACTGGGGCTAATAAATTATACTAAGACAGTCACTGACACACAATCTGGCATTAAAAATAATCTATGGCATTAGTCTAAATTCATAAATAATATGTCACAAAATACATTTCATTATTAACACACATTCATATTAAACCATATATTATTTATCTCTATATATTATATATATGGTACATAAAGGGTCAGATAGTGGCACATAAAGGGGTGGTACATAAGAGGACTGGTACATAAAGGGTGACATTCTAAGTTGGCACTTTTTGTCCGGTGTAGAAACTTTAATACTTATTTATGTTGAGTTGCACTGGCTGAACCACACGAATTATGTAGTCGTTTCTAAATAATCACGAAACAACCTACTAATGCATATGTTTGCCAGTAACTGAGTTTGTGCATTTCCATTCATATATTCTTAAATGCCCGCAATATCGTACGCTTAAGATTTTCATATCCACGGATGTTTTTTATGTCAAATGTTAGTGTTTTTCAATGGATCGTATACTTATCTACAAAACAGCTAAGTAGAGTTCACTTTACATAATGTTTGATGATGTTATTATGTAAATACTTTCTTAGAGTTCTTTCGGGCGTTTTAATGTCAGCCATTTTGATGGTTGGATTGTTTACTTCCGGTTTCGTCTAACAAGCGAAATTAATTATTATTTATTTTAATGACACTCAAAAAACGGGTTCAGCTTCGTATGTTAAACGCAAGATGAACTTATTTATCAATTTGGAAATAAAATCGCAATATGTATTATTTAATAATTAGACAATTTATATTAATTTTATTAATCAATTAAGATCTATAACATTCAAAGATATAACAATAACAACTTTTCTCAATAATAAATTTGCTGAAAAAAGTTTTACCTTTTCAAAAACGTAATTAAATGGGTTGATTTGAAGCTGTGCCCGAATGCAGAGGGGGTAAATCTTGAAATCTTTGAGAGGCAAAGAAAGACTGAGACCGGTTAAACTGATAAGGGTAGAGCTGTATCGCCAAGAACTCGGGAGAATGATCATGACCCATCGAAATGTGTGGTTGCAACTTTCTGCAATTGAAATTAAAAAAAAAACATAATAAAATATAACAAATCCAACATGAGACAAAATGTCAAAATAAAGATTATTAAAATAACATCTTTATAGCACAACTTGAACAAATTAGACAGGCACACAATATCATCATAAAAAATGATAATATAGGCATATAAAACAACTTTAAATAAAAAATAATTACGAATTTCTGTAAACTGAATTTTTGTTTATAATAGACTTGTTTTTTTTTTCTTCAATCATTAATAGCAATAGCTGTTTTTGCACAAATTAGAGGAATTCGCGATGCAAATGGTCAGTATTTTAAAAAGTGTGCAACTCAATTTTTCTCATTTATCAACAGTTAGCGACTTTTTTTTCACAAATTTGAGCAGTTTGAGACTCATATTTTCACAAATTTGAACAATGCTCAATTAATTATTTTCACAATTTTCAACAGTCACAACTCATTTGTTCACAATTTCGAACTGTGTGCAACTTATTTTTCCATAATTGTCAAGATTGCGAGGCTCATATTTTACAATCTTCAACATTGCACGACTCATATTTCACAATTTTCAAAAGTTTGCGACTGATATTTTAAGAATTGTAAACAATGCGCGACTCATTTTTTCACAATGTTGAATAGTCACCACCCATTTTTCTCACTGTGAACAGTGCGCGACTCATTTTTCCACAATATGAACACTGTGCGAATAATGTTTCCACAAAATGAGGCGGCTAAGGTTGCTGCACAAAGATAAAAAAGCGCACTGCCAGAAATTTTATCCAAAAAATAGCCACATGGCTTATTGGAGCTAAACAACCCTTTCTACTTTCAACAATAACACAGACCAATGACAGTAGGACTACTGGCACTGACCGTTGGTTCATCAGGATGAAAAATGGGTGTCAAAATAGCACAAATAATGTAACATGTGTAATATGCATGTATAACGATGCAACTTACCAACCACCCGTCACTCGACCAGGAAACATATGGGATTAAGGATGCTCTCCCACTGATATCATGCAGATCATTGGTCACAAGATCATTAATCTCAGCAATATATATCTCTGACTTCAAACACACAGCTTGCAAAATCGCTAAATATTGCACAAAAGCAGCTTCTTTACAAAGTTCCAGCAACTCGAAATCCACAAGCAGTCACGTTCCCCACCCACTTTGACTTTGCAGCGAAGGCCTGTTTTTGGGGAAAACCGTTAACATCTCACAACTAAACGTATACTACGGAGATGAACAAGTTGAAAAATAAATTACTCTTATCACTTTCAATTTGCGCACTACGTTAAACTCCAGTTCCATTTGGTTATTGTCTTTATTGTTTGAAATGTTTACTCTACACATTCGCTTTGAAAATAGCGGTTGGCGTGTTCTTGGAAGTACATGTACATGTCGAATGTGTTATTGTAAAAAATATTGGTATTGTGTTTTTAGTGCAGAAATTTTAATTTTAAGTATCGATTTCTCGCTTCAATTTTTATATTTTGTTAAATTATTTGCGTTTAAATTTGATTGTTTGTTGCTTACTTGCGAACTATTTTTTATGTGTAAATATGCATAGACGCTAGTGGGTGTAATCAGGTTGCTACTAAGTTGCATATTTTACTACCGTATCTACATCAATGAAGTTTAGCGGTTGTTTGTTTTTGTTTGTTTTGTTAATATTTTCTAAAACGGGTTCAGCTTCGTATATTAAACGCAATTTTTTTTTACGCAATATGAACTTATTTATTCATTTGGGAATAAAATCGCAATATATATTATTTAAAATCAAATCTAAATTCTCTAGCGCGTAAATTGTCTCCTGGGAGTGAATTGTCTTGGGGTTGCTATTAACGCTATTAACGCTTCCGGTCAAGTCACTATTTTATAGCGATTGCGCAATAAAAAACACCACTTTTTCGTGATTTAATCAAAAACTAGATTTTTCCCAGATATGACGCATACGCGATCGTGTAGATCGTGTTCTGGTCCATATACATGTCAAATTTCAGCAAAAGTGTTGGGCCAGTTTTCAAGACTCCCTAATCGCGTCTATAACCAGGATTTCACGAATTTTAGCCGCCATTATCATTCGTTCAATTGAACGTCATCAATAGATGACGTCCAATACATCACTCATTCCATATTCAAATCAATACTAGAGTTGCGACACCTTAAGGGTTTCGCGGGATGGGATGAGTGGGGAGATGAAATAAAATTGAAAACCTATTTACTAGAGTTGCGACACCTTAAGGGTTTCGCGGGATGGAATGAGTGGGGAGATCAAATCAAATTGAAAGCCGATTATTTCGACAAAAATTTGGGTACGAAAAAATATGTGGGCAGTGGGTACGAAAAAAAAATAATTTGGGTACGAAAACAAATTTGAGTACGAAAAAAAAGGGTACAAACAAAATAAAGGTACGAAAAACTATTTGGGTACGAAAAAAATGGGTACGAATAAAAAATTAGGTACGAACAAATTTGTGTACGAAAAAAATTTGAGTACGACATATGGGTACGAAAAAACTTGGGTACGAACAAATTTGTGTACGAAGAAATAATGGGTACGAACATAATATGGGCAGGAAAAAAAACTAATTTGGTTACGAAAACAAATTAGAGTACAAAAAAATAAAGGAAACAAAAAAAAATAGGGTACGAAAACTATTTGGGTACGAAAAAAATGTGTACAAATAAAAATTTGGGTACGAAACAAATTTGGGTACTAAAAAAATGGGTACGATTTTTTATTTGGGTACGAAAAAAATGGGTATGAAAAAAAAATTGGGTACGAACAAATTTGGGTACGAAAAAGATTGGTACGAAAAAAAAATGGGTACGAACAAATTTGGGTACGAAAAACTTTTTGGTACGAAAAAAATGGGTACGAAAAAAAAATTGGGTACGAAAACAATTAGGAACAAAAAACATTTGGGTACGAAAAAAATGGGTACGAAAAAAAAAATTGTTACGGAAAAAATTTGGTACGAACAAAAATTTAGGTACGAAAAAAATGGGTACGAAAAAAATTGGGCACGAAAAAAAAGGGGTACGAAAAAAATTGGGTACGTAAAATTTGGGTACGAAAAACATTTGGGTACGACAAAAATGATTACGAAAATCGAAAAATTGGGGTATGAAAAATCTAATTTGAATTGTCTAGCCCGTCAATTGTCTCCTGGGGGTGAATTGTCTTGGGGTTGCTATTAAGGCTACATGTACTTCCGGCCAAGCCACATGTTTATAGCGATTGTGCAATAAAAAACACCACTTTTTCGTGATTTAATCAAAAACTAGATTTTTCCCAGTAATAGCGAATACGCCAACAGGTAGATCGCGTTATATGTACAGTTAATGGAAAATTTCATAGGGCCATACATTGTAACTCTGTGAAAAATCATCTGACCAGAACCGGCTGATAATATGCATGTCTCCTCTTGGTAGTGAAGCTTCCCATTAAGTTAAATTGAATTCCAGTCATTAGTTGCTGAGAAATAGTCCGGACAAAAATTGTGCATGGACGGACAGACGAAGCGGCGACTATATGCTCCCCCCTTAAAAAATTTGGGGAGAGCATAATAAAAAAGTTGTGGCAATTTAAAGGTGGTACGCAAACTTTAAAATAGATTTATCAATTATATGCTTATTCTTAGTGAAAAAAAGGCCATAATTGTTACAAAATGCTTGATACAGTTATCTGCTTTTGTTTATACATTGGGGTCATGTTGGTTAAGAAGCAAAATACATGTATGAAAGCAATATGTCAATGGACATAGGAAATATATTCGAGGTGGTACGCAAACATTCCAATGCGCGCACCTACGCCGGGGTGAGTAGGATAGCTACACTATATATATATTTCATATATAATAGTCGAGCTCAAAAGTAAATATACTATAAACAACAAGCTTACCTCAATCACAATTTTAATGCAATGCAGTTAAACAATAAAGTTACAATGATATGCCAGGGATTGAAACTAACTTTTTACTATTGTGGGCAACCATCTTTAGTATTTTGGTTGCCCAGATAAAGAATAACGAGCCCAGAAATATGAACATGTGAATATTATTATATTTTTTTAATAAAATAATAGATAATTATATACATTTGCTGACAATACACATGTTCAATGCATGATGTATTATTATGAGCCTGAATTGAATCATGTCCTATTCCTATATAATGAATGTTATTTAACTAGTATTGATCCATGGTGATCAATTGTTTTTCAATTTTTATTGCACTGAATTGTTTTAAGATTAAAAAAAAAACAAGTTTACCAACTTTTGAAATTGAGTTGCCCAGGCCAAAATCTACTTGCCCCGGGCTCATGGGAAACCACTTATTTCCATCCCTGTATGCTCTTCATTTTCTGTTCTTCCATCCCATTCTCAAAATTAATTTTAAAGCACAATATTTTTTAATAACATTTGTATGAATTACTAACCATTATCACCCAAAACACAATTTTACAACGCTGTAATCGTGTCGTAGAGATTTAGTTTACTATTATCAGTGTTCTCTTTAAATACCGGCAGCCAGCGATTCTGCCGGTTACATTTACTCTTACATTTACATGACTGCTTCTTTTCCCAAATATATCAAGTAAATGTCATAAATGCTTTTCTTTTACTGCATAGTTGCCGGCCATATAACTGGTACTCAATTTTCTGGAAAACACTGAATTATGCATGAAAAACACACAATACTTAAAATCTTAGATTCGTTTTTAAAATAAATTGACACTTCCAGCTTGTCGCCATTAAAATCCAAAGATTCAAATAATTTTCCACGAGGTACGTCAACAATTGCGTAATCAAATGAATGAAAAAAAAAAGTAAAGAAAGCCGGACTTTACATAAATTCCAGGTTGATAAACACAACAAGGTAAAGGTACCTTGTAGTCGGTGAGATATAATAATAATACAGTTAGTAAGGCTCGTACCTTGGGTACGGTAAATATACTAAAACGTACCTGGGAATTTAAACACTAAATCGGTTGTTGTCGGGTATTTTGTAAAAATTAATTATGTTTACATTTATGTCAATTTTCTGTTCAATGGCATTTATATTATCAAAACTCATTGTTAAAATCAATGATGTGATTTAATTTTAAATCTTAAATTGTTTAAAGTCGCGTCATTGTATGACGTCGTCAAGTATAATATTTTCCGCGACATCGCACGCTCACTTTTTACCATCATAGATTTTTTTTAAAGAAACATTTTTTGGTTTGCAAGGTCCGTTAAATGGGGAACACCATATTCGGTATTATGTTTTAACAATTAATTCATGCTGTATAATAAATATTGAATAAGATATTTCGATATTGATTGAAAATGTTTCATATGTTATTTATGAAACCTCTTATTCTAATGAGTGTATGCTATTATATTATACTTTGAAAAGCATATCTGTTGTACTATAATCTTATTATTCAAATTAAATCGTTAATTTAACAATGCTTGTCGTCAGTGTTAGTCGTAAATGCTTGTGATCATTGTCGTCAATGTTAGTCGTCAATCCTTATCATCATTATACATGAAGGAAATAAAAGCAGAAACAGAGACGTATTCTTGATTACTTGCTTATTCCTACGACGTCCTCTCAACACTCAAACTAAAAAGCATGTTGATGCAGATTTTTTAAAAGAGAAGGTTGTTTAAGGTTAACAATATTGTTTTACGTTATCGGTAGCATGTTTAACGACATCGGATTTTTGGCGGATATACAACTCGGATACAATCTAATATTTGCGGGTATGTTTAAGTTTATTTACCGTACCCAGGGAACATGTAAGTAAAGTTAAGAGTACCCGGGGTACATGTACCGGTAAGTAGTACCCGAGCCGAGAATGACCAATCGAGCCTTCGTAAGTGATTGATGGTGTATGGGATAACATGCACTGAGGGTGTATATTTTTCATGAACAAGTCAATTGAAGGTGTTAGAGATGCATTGATCCATAACATTAAAAAGGGTAATTAACCAAGGGCTTATTAAAATTAAAACGATGATATTACATTGTACCAGCTGTTTATTGTTGAGTACTGTAAGCTTGCAATATTTTAAATAATGTAAACAACTTACCTTGTATTAAGTTGGCACATTGTTGTCAGATGTAGAAACGTTTTATACTTATTTCTGTTAAGTTGCACTGGCTGAACCAAAAGAATTATGTAGTCGTTTCTGAATAATCACGAAACAACCTACTAATGCATATGTGCTTGCCAGTTACTGAGTTTGTGCATTTCCATTCATTATATTATCGGCCTTGGCAAACAGCGTAGACCCAGATGAGACGCCGTGCGATGTCTGCTATTTCGTTACGCTGAAGATTTCCATATCCACGGGTGTTTTTGTGTCAAATGTTATGGTTTTTCAATAGATCGTATACTTATCTACAAAACAGCGAATTAGCGTTCACTTTACATCATCTATGTTATTTTGTTAATACTTTCTCGCGTTCTTTTCGAACTTGTATTGACAGCCATTGGTCGACGCCGTCTGCTATTTCCAACGATGAAGATTTCCATATCCACTGGCGTTTTTTTTATGTCAAATGCTAGTGTTTTCCAATTGATCGTATACTGATCTACAAAACGGATAAGTAGCGTTCACTTTACATCGTTTGTGATGATGTTATTTTGTAAATACTTTTAAGCGTTCTTTCTGTCGAAGTCGGCCATTTTGACGTGTGTGAAAAAATACCGACTTTCCCGCAATTACCAAAATCCCCAGGAATCCCCGAGATCCCACGAAATCCCCATTAATATTGATTATTTATCGAAAAACTGCGTATTTTAATATAGATTGTTGCGAAATACACTGAAATAACTAATGAAACATTGTTTTTATGAAAGTTTGATTTCGGATATTTCGGTAGGGTATCGGTATATCCACATAACGCATTTTGTAAATCCGGTTATGTAAAACTTGCGAAATTTTTTCGTGATTTCATCAAAAACTAGATTTTTCCCAGGTATAACGCCTACGCCAACAGGTAGATCGCATTCTTGTCCATATACATGTCAAATTTCAGCAAAATTAACCGACCCGTTTTCAAGGCGCCCAAATCGCGACTATATGCACCAACTTAATGAAACTTAGCCCCCTTTATCATTCGTTCGATTGAACGTCATCAATGATGACGTCCAATACATCACTCATTCCATATTTCTGTGCATTTGATGATGGTAACCAAAGTTCTCGCAAAGATTTTACTAGAGTTGCGACACCGTAAGGGTTTCGTGGGATGGAATGAGTGGGGAGATGAAATAAAATTGAAAACCTATTTATTTTTGGGCATTTAATGATGGTAACCAAAGTTCTCGCAAAGATTTAATATACATATCACATTATAGTAACCATAATACTCGCAGACATGTTTATTTTTTCGAGGCCGTTCGATTAGCTACCTTAAAAAGTAGAACTTCAATTTCAATGACTATAATATTAAAAACGTGAAAAGAGCAAACAACTGCAGTTTGTCGGACACCCCCATCTTAAACACTATCGACTAGCATTAAGCCTTTTTCTGTGTCTACAAAATTTTGTGTATTTTATTGAAACATCATTATAGCTTTGCGTTCAAGATAGTGTTGAATTCATTTTGCAATGCAATCAGCGCTTTGATT
The DNA here is from genome assembly GCF_020536995.1 of Dreissena polymorpha. Classification (NCBI taxonomy): domain Eukaryota; kingdom Metazoa; phylum Mollusca; class Bivalvia; order Myida; family Dreissenidae; genus Dreissena; species Dreissena polymorpha. The sequence goes on from NC_068356.1 coordinate 61,403,959, forward strand.
TTATATTATGAAATGTACTACGCAGTACATTGTGTGACGTCATTTCGGTGACGAAACACAATAGTATTATTTACACTCTCTGGAATTTAAGGACATGTCGCGGACGTTGTGTTTTTTATCTGTAAACTATTTGTTTAAAGCATCGAACGAATGCAAAACGAATTTCGGATTGTGTGTTCATCATGCATGAATGTAAACATAGATAGGAATACAATACAATTGTGTGGTTATAACTAAGTTTCGATAAAGACATGGATTAATAAAGGTGGAAGTGCATATCGTTTTAAGGTGTTTGCTATCAACTTTGGATTAAAGTAGTCAACTTATTTTTACAAACATTGGATTAACGATGTCATTTAGGTAAGCGTGACGTTTATACAAAAAAAAATTTTTTATAACTCTTGTTAAAGCTGAAATTGAGTCATCAAATTTCGCTACAAAACGGTGTCAGTTGCAATAGATATTTTAATGTGCTACGTTAAATTATAATTATGTTTGATTATTTTGTTTATTTGTTACGCGCTTTATGCTGCTAATGATGTGTTGCTCGCCGTGTAAACCTTTCTTCAACTTGTCGAACAAATTCAAGTACACATGATTCTTACATTGTATTTTTTTTCTGTGCATTTGATGATGGTAACCAAAGATATCGCAGAGATTTTAATATACATGAAACTATTTCAATTAATGCTATTTTGAGAAGTCCGTCCCCGCTCTGCCGTTTGTTATTGTTTATATCATACTATTTTGCTCCTCTATATAAAAAAATTCTCAAAACCGGCTTTCCGTACTTTTATTTTGCATGCAAACGATTGCGCAATTTATGACGTATGTTGTGTGACGTAATTTATTTGTCAAAACAAATAATTTTAAGTTAAATTCTCTGGATGTTTTTAACAGTTATTTATTTGTTTAAAGCATTGAACAAATGCAAAAACGTATTTCGGATTGTGTGTTTATCATACATAATTGTAATTGTTATAAATATTCGATTATCGTTCTCATTAAGGTAAGCGTGTCGTTTATACTAAATTGATTTGCTGCTCACGTTTATTTTTTGATTCAATAATTAAACCCTAAATTAATAATGTATTTGTCTCATTTCATGTATATTAAAGATATTATCGGATAAATAGAATACCATGTTAATACCAGTGTGTACTTACATTTATCCGACATCTCGGAAATACTCGCCGTATAAACCTTTCTTCAACTCGTCGCACACAATAAGTGAATAACACATAGATTTATGTCACGTATATCTAAACAACCACACTCTGCACAAAAGACATGCATGTGTACTTCATATTGATATTCAAACACAATTATTACGTCATTGTTTATCGATTTTAGGTAGCGCACCTCTAATGGGCACTTATACAAATATAATCTGAGTAATTATTTTCTTAATCAGCATCATTTCACTGAACTACATGCAAATTTGTAGGTAGGCTTTCCATGCTTTTAAAAAAAATATACCGATTTTTTCAAAACCACCCCCACGCTCGGCTTTTGTCCAGTTTATTTTCACCCCTGGGGTATATAAAAGTTCCATAATTCATTCAAATTTCCAAATATGGGCATGCAGTTGGTGTGTACAGATGCTGTAAAGGTGTTTAAAGTTTAAACAAGATGAAATAAGTATTCTTTTACAGACATTTATTTTTTACAAATTTTTATCTATGGAAGAGCGCCATGAAAAGGAAGTGATTTCAGCCAAGTAAAAATTGGGTCGGTTAAAAACAAAGTGTCTTAAAATTCAAAATAGTATGCGCGGGAATATCCAAAAAGATTTCTAGTCTATCGCCTTAACCACTAGGCTACGGCACCTAATAGTAGGCTCTTCAACCTTCGAAGAAATCGCGGGAAATCATTGGAGGTGCGCTACCTTAACGCCTTACTGTATATTGAATTAATAACGCGTAACTTTGTTTCTTTGTTTCGTAACAAGATGGAAGCTAGCCTTAGCGCTTTTCATGACGTGACGTCACAATGTTTATTTTCGCGCGTGTGGTTTCCCATAAAAAATATTTAAACTAAAATACTCGAAAACTAGATTTTTCCCAGATATGACGAATGCGCCATCAAGTAGATCGCGTTCTGGTCCATAAACACGTCAAATTTCAGCAACAGTTATCGGCCAGTTTTCAAGACTCCCAAATCGCGGCTATATGCCTCAACTTAACGAAACTTAGCCCCAATTATCATTCGTTCAATTGAACGTCATCAATAGATGACGTCCAATATATCACCCATTCCATACTAGAGTTGCGACACCTTAAGGGTTTCGCGGGATGGAATGAGTGGGAACTAAAAAAATAAGGGTTCGAAAATTTTGGGTAAGAAAATGTGGGAACACAAATTTTGGGTACTAAACAAATGTGGGTACGAAAATTTTGGTTACGAAAAAATGTGGGTTGGAAAATTGTGGGTATTATGGGTCAATGTTAAGTACGCCGGACGGCGAAAAGACACGACACGATGAGCTGGCTATGACAATACCTCAGGTCTTCTCCGAAAACAGCCGAGCGCATATGCATAAGTCAGTGAGTAATACTCAACAAGACTATTGTCAAGCAAATTTGTCCCCTACCGGCTCCACCATTGTCAGAATTTATTTTATGTTTTTATTTATTGCCATAGAAACCAGAATTTTTGACGTAGGAACAAAATGAAATCACGTGCATAATGTCCTTATTGCCATCTATCCATGTTTCAAGTTTCATGAAAAAAATATTAAGAACTTTTAAAGTTATCGCAGGATTCAGAAAAGTGTGACACACTGACTGACTGACTGACTGACTGACACACAGAGCACAAACCATAAATCCCCTCCGGTTAAACCGGTAGTGGACTAATAAAAGCTAGGCACGGCGTATAAAATCAGAACCACTGGGTCGAATCTGCTGAAACTTGGCCACATTATAGATTATAGTCCAAACAAGCTACAGAATGAGCGTTTTTTGACCTGACAGCGTAAAACATTAACCAATAATGGACAGCACAAAATGGGTCATTTTGTACAAAAAATGTAAACTTTGAGTGGCATTTAATGACCTTTAGACATCAGAAAGTTGCAAATTTTTAATATTCTGCACACTTCGACTTGTTTTTTTTTTACAAATTTAGAAGCATTTATGCTCGGGATGTATATAAACCCTGTTATTCAGTGTCAAATTTGGCCAAAAATCACAATACAATCCCAAAAATGGCTATGCAGCAATGCCCCTTTAACATTATTCCTTATATTTAATTGTATTGTTTAAAAAGATAACTGTGTATATTTAATCATAATGGCTCTGTATATCACAAATGATAGGCCACTGCTGGGGCTTGAACCCAGAACTCATCTCACATTGTAAGATGTGTTTTTCAATTAAACTACAATGACTGTATCTTGTGAAGTGGAGCCAACATACACCCAAATACCGGTAATTGAAAAAATCATTCTGTCCATATATTTGTACTGGTCGTTTCTGACACATGTCGCATAACTGTTTACAACAAAAGATGTATACATATATATATATATATACATAAATGGGGGAAAAATAAACCGTCTATTTTTTTATTTTTGTTTCATATATACACATTTGCTAGCAATGATTTATAATTATATCATGTTGAAATCATTTATAGACAGAATATTACTGAAACTGCAATACACTATAAGATGGATAGATATAATGTTTCATTCCATCTAGTACAATGAACAAATGTTTTTCCGCTGCCATTTTCATTGAGGTATCATATAGGTATTGAATCCTGATATACGACTTACTAAAAATGTATGTTGGTTAGCATGAAATATTCAACAAATCCTCATATTCAAGCTGGGTCATCACTTAGTGAAATAATTGTGGACATATCGTAATACAAAAATGCATTTCATGCCTCTAGATTGCTTTATTACATGGTTCCCAGCTTTTTGTATGAACAAAATTCCCTGATTTTTCCCTGATGGAAAATAAAACATCCAGGATCATAATGTCGACCTATTTCTTGTTTTAGACACCCTGAATAAATAGCAGTTGCAGACATAACTTATTTTTAAAGCTACATGTATACTACAAAGTCACCATAGCCACGCAGAGGAAATAATTTGCTGTTTTAATTGTATGGACTTCTCGAGACATGTTGGGAAAGTCTGCCCAAACAAATTTCCCTGATTTTTCCCTGATTTCAGGAACTTTTCCCAAATTCCCAGACTTTTCCCTGACTGGAAAAAGTGAAAGTCTTTTTCCAGGTTTTCCCTGATTTCCAGGTTGGCTGGGAACCATGTTAAACTATGATAAAATGTTCTTTAAATGCCATGTGTATAAATATATAGGTCGATTTTTCTGAGATATTAATGAAAATGCCTTTGGGTATGTGGCGAATATTTAAAAAATCTGCAACTTGATATATGGTGCTAACACGGTAAAATTGTATGAGCCCAAATTATAATAGATGAATGCGTATTATGCTTCTCTGCTTATAATATGACGACATGTTCATACAATGCCATTTTTATTAATATACATGTATATGCCAAATTTAATGAAAAAGACTTGAAAATGTGTGTCGCAAGATACCAAGTAAGAAAAAAAATCAGCATTTTTATGTAGGGTCTTCACACGGTAAAATTATTTGTGCCCAAAATAATAATAGATGAATGCATATTAGGCTTCAATGTTGCTTATACTATGACTACTGGTCCATACGATGCAAATTTTATAAATATCTATGCCAAATTTAATGAAATAGACTTGAAAATGTGTGTCGCCAGGTACCAAGTAAGAAAAAAATCATCATTTTTATCTAGGGTCTTCACACGGTTAAATTATTTGTGCACAAATAATAATAGATGAATGCATATTAGGCTTCAATGTTGCTCATACTAGGACTACTGGCTCATACGATGCCATTTTTATAAATATCTATGCCAAATTTAATGAAATAGACTTGAAAATGTGTGTCGCCAGGTACCAAGTAAGAAAAAAATCAGCATTTTTATGTAGGGTCTTCACACAGTAAAATTATTTGTGCCCAAATAATAACAGATGAATGCATATGAGGCTTCAATGTTGGTTATACTATGACTAATGATTCATACGATACCATTTTTTAAATATCTATGCCAAATTTAATGAAATAGACTTGAAAATGTGTGTCGCCAGGTACAAAGTAAGAAAAAAATCAGCATTTTTATGTAGGGTCTTGACACGGTAAAATTATTTGTTCCCAAATAATAATAGATGAATGCATATTAGGCTTGCACCTATATACTGTTTGATTCCAATAATGTCGCTTTAATGGAATTACCATTTGTATTCATTTGCTTCTTATATACTGTTTGATTCCAATAATGTCGCTTTAATGGAATTACCATTTGTATTCATTTGCTTCTTAATATTAAATCACGTAAACTTGTTTTATTAGTAGCACAGCCCGATTAATATTTTTATTTAGTACTGCCCTTGGAATTTGTTCACGTCATTATGTCATTATGGATTTTTGTGACGTCATACGACCGACTTTCCCAGTTGTTATCTACATGCATAGGTCATTGGGTTTATAACGTTCCATTTTATTTATATTTTCTCTCTGATAGGCGTTTCTTGTTTGATTTAATTATTTTTAATTTGTTTAGCAGTCACATAAACAACCAAGCTATGTAATATGGAAATTTTACACCCATTATTGCTGCTTCTTCCTGTATTTGCGCGATGATTATCTGAGATATTAACTCTATGATTCTACATTCTCAAATCTTTTCTATAAAGAAGGAATGTAGTTGACAATTGTTAATAGTTTTATTTGATCGTTCGTCAAAAAGTTGTAATTCTGTTACTCTTGTATCTTCAATGCAATTGAGTAATTAAATAGTAATTAAATTGAATGCGTATTAATTCCCTTTTATTATTGTTTAATTTGAGTTACAATGCTATGACGTTAAATTTTATTTACACTTGAATGTATTATGAATATTGCTGGGCCAAGTGTGAGGTTGAGCGCTCTATAACCAGGTTTAAACCCCCAATGCTTTGCATTGACCGTTCCAAGGCGGTGACCCCAGCTTTATTCATATTTTGTGTTTATGTTGGTTTGTATTGTGCTGTATTGTGCTGTTTTGTACTGTTTGGGCAATCGGTCACTTGCCTTAAATAAAGGACCAACTGATTGTTTTTAATGAAAATTCAATACTGCTCCAGCAGCTGGAGTTTCACTTCTTTATATTGAATGTTGCTTATACTATGACGACATGTTCATACAATGCCATTTTTATTAATTAATATGCCAAATTTAATGAAATAGAATTGAAAATGTGTGTCGCCAGGTACCAAGTAAGAAAAAAATCAGCATTTTTATGTAGGGTCTTCACATGGTAAAATTATTTGTGCCCAAATAATAATAGATGAATGCATATTAGGCTTCAATGTTGCTTATACTATGACTACTGGTTCATACGATGCCATTTTTAAAAATATCTATGCAAAATTTAATGAAATAGACTTGAAAATGTGTGTCGCCAGGTACCAAGTAAGAAAAAAATCAGCAGTTTTATGTAGGGTCTTCACACAGTAAAATTATTTGTGCCCAAATAATAATAGATGAATGCATATTAGGCTTCAATGTTGCTTATACTATGACTAATGGTTCATACGATACCATTTTTTTTAAATATCTATGCCAAATTTAATGAAATAGACTTGAAAATGTGTGTCGCCAGGTTCCAAGTAAGAAAAAAATCAGCATTTTTATGTAGGGTCTTCACACGGTAAAATTAATTGTTCCCAAATAATAATAGATGAATGCATATTAGGCTTCAATGTTGCTTATACTATGACGACATGTTCATACAATGCCATTTTTATTAATATATATGCCAAATTTAATGAAATAGAATTGAAAATGTGTGTCGCCAGGTACCAAGTAAGAAAAAAATCAGCATTTTTATGTAAGGTCTTCACACGGTAAAATAATTTGTGCCAAAAATAATAATAGATGAATGCATATTAGGCTTCAATGTTGCTTATACTATGACTACTGGTTCATACGATGCCATTTTTAAAAATATCTATGCCAAATTTAATGAAATAAGACTTGAAAATGTGTGTCGCCAGGTACCAAGTAAGAAAAAAATCAGCATTTTTATGTAAGGTTTTCACACGGTAAAATTATTTGTGCCCAAATAATAATAGATGAATGCATATTAAGCTTCAATGTTGCTTATACTATGACTACTGGTTCATGCGATGCCATTTTTATATAATAATAAAATATAACAAATACTCCAACATGAGACAAAATGTCAAAATAAAGATTATTAAAATAACATCTTTATAGCACAACTTGAACAAATTACAAATTAGACAGGCACACAATATCATTTTAAAAAATATGATAGTGATATGAAATGGCCGTAAACAACTTTAAATAAAAAATAATTACGAATTTGTTTGAACTGAAAACTTTTTTAAAATAGACTTTTTTTTCTCCTCAATCATTAATAGTGATAGCTGTTTTTGCACAAATTATAGGAATTCGCGATGCAAATGGTCAATGTTTTAAAAAGCGTGCAACTTATTTTTTCACATTTCATAACAGTTAGCGACTAATGCTGATGTTGTTACGCTGAGTGGCATATGGTTGCTGATGTCGTTACTGAGACTCATATTTTCACAAATTTGAACAATGCTCAATTAATTATTTTCACAATGTTCAACAGTCACAACTCATTAGTTCACAATTTTGAAAAGTGTGCAACTTATTTTTCCATAATTGTCAAGATTGCGAGGCTCATTTTTTAAAATCTTTAACATTGCACGACTCATATTTCACAATTTTCAACATTGCGAGACACTTGTTTTCACAATTTTTAAAAGTTTGCTACTGATATTTTAGGAATTTTAAACAATGCGCGACAATTTTTTTCACAATGTTGAATAGTCACCACCAACTTTTCTCACTTTGATCATTGCGCGACTCCTTTTACCACAATATGAACAGTGTGCGCCTAATGTTTTCACAAAATGAGGCGGCAGAGGTTGCTGCACAAAGATAAAAAAGCCCACTGCCATAAATTTTATCCAAAAAATAGCAACATGGCTTATTGGAGCTAAACAACCCTTTCTACATGTACTTTCAACAAGCACACAGACCAATGTCAATGACCGTAGGACTACTGGCACTGACCGTTGGTTCATCAGCATGAAAAATGGGTGTCAAAAATAGCACAGATAATGTAAAATGTGTTATATGCATGTATAACGATGAAACTTACCAACCACTCGACCATGAAACATCTGTTGCAGACTATGTGGGATTCGGGATTCTCTCCCACTGGTATCATATGCAGATCGGTGGTCACAAGAACGTACACAACATCATTCATGTCAGCAATATATATCTCCAACTTCAAACACACAGCTTGCAAAATCGCTGAATATTGCACAAAAGCAGCTTCGTTACAAACTTCCAGCAACTCGAAATCCACAAGCAGTCTCGTTCCCCACCCACTTTGACTTCGTAGCGAAGGCATGTTTTTTTGGGGAAACCGTTAACATCTCACAACTAAACGTATACTACGGAGATTGACAAGTTGAAAAATAAATTACTGTAATCACTTCCAATTTGCGCACTACGTTAAACTCCAGTTCCATTTTGTCTTTATTGTTGAAATGTTACTCTACACATTCGCTTTGAAAATAGCGGTTGGCGTGTTGTTGGAAGTACATGTACATGTCGAATGTGTTATTGTAAAAACTATTGGTATTGTGTTTTTAGTGCAGACATTGTATTTAAGTTTCGATTTCTAGCTTAAATTTATATATTTTGTTAAATAATTTGCGTTTAAATGCGATTGTTTGTTGCTTACTTGCGAACTATTTTTTATGTGTAAATATGCATAGACGCTAGTGGATAAGTAATCAGGTTACCATATTTACAACAATAAAATTTAACGGTTGTTTGTTTTTGTTTGTTTTGATAATATTTTCTAAAACGTATGTTAAACGCAAGATGAAATTATTAATTAATTTTGGAATAAAATCGCATTATGTATTATTTAAAATCAATTTTGAATTGCCTAGCGCGTGAATTGTCTCCTGGGGTGAATCGGCTTCCGGCGAGAACTCATTTTACAGCGACTGCGCAATAAAAACCCATCACTTTTTCGCGATTTAATCAAAAACTAGATTTTTCCCAGGTATAACGCCTACGCCAACAGGTAGATCGCATTCTTGTCCATATACATGTCAAATTTCAGCAAAAGTTACCGACCAGTTTTCAAGGCGCCCAAATCGCGACTATATGCACCAACTTAATGAAACTTAGCCCCCTTTATCATTCGTTCGATTGAACGTCATCAATGATGACGTCCAATACATCACTCATTCCATACTAGAGTTGCGACACCTTAAGGGTTTCGCGGGATGGAATGAGTGGAGAGATCAAATCAAATTGAAAATCGATTATTTCTTTTAAAAAATTGGTACGAAAAAATATGTGGGTACGAAAAAAAATAATTTGGGTACGAAAACAAATTTGAGTACGAAAAAAAGGGTACGAACAAAAGGGTACGAACAAAATAAGGGTACGAAAAACTAATTGGGTACGAAAAAATGGGTACAAATAAAAAATAAGGTACCAAAAAATTTGGGTACGAAAAAAATTTGAGTACGAACAAATGGGTACGAAAAAATGTGGGTACGAACAAATTTGTGTACGAAAAAAATTTGATACGAAAAAAATGTGGGTACGAAAAAAAATCGGTTACGAAAACAAATTAGAGTATGAAAAAATATAGGGAACGAAAAAAAATTAGGGTACGAAAAAAAAGGGTACGAATAAAAATTTGGGTATGTAAAATTGGGGTATGAAACAAACTTGGGTACAAAAAACATGGGTACGAAAAAAAATTGGGTACGAAAAAAATTGGGAACGAAAAACATTTGGGTACGAACAAATTGGGTACGAAAAAAAAATTTGGGTACGAAAAATATTGGGTACGAAAAAAATTGGGTACGAAAAAAATGGGTACTAAAAAATTCGTGACGAAAAAAATAATTGGGTACAACACAAATTTGGGTATGAAAAACATTTTGGTACGAAAAAAATGGGTACGAAAAAAAATTTGAGTACGAACACATTTGGGTACAAAAAACATTTGGGTACGATAAAAATGGTTACGAAAAAAAAAATGGGGTACAAAAAAAATGTGAGAACGAAAAAAATGGGTACGAAAAAAAAATTGGGTACCAAAAAAATATGGGTACGAAATATTTTGGGTACGAAAAAAAATATTTAAAATCAAATTTGAATTATCTAGCGCGTGAATTGTCTCCTGGGGGTGAATTAGCTTGGGGTTGCTATTAACGCTACATGTACTTCCGGCCAAGCCACGTGTTTATAGTGATTGCGCAATAAAAAACACCACTTTTTCGTCATTTTATCAAAAACTACATTTTCCCCAGAAATGACGAATATGCCATCGTGTAGATCGCGTTCTAGTCCATATACATGTCAATTTTCAGCAAAAGTTATCGGCCAGTTTCCAATAGATTCAAATCGCGGCTATAACCAGGAGCTTAACGAATTTTAGTCGCCATTATCATTCGTTCAATTGAACATCATCAATAGATGACGTCCAATATATAACTCATTCCATACGAAAAAAATTTGGGTACTTAAATTTTGGGTTCGAAAAAATTATGCCAAAACAAATTGGGTAGGAAAAAAAATTTGGTAAGAAAAATATGTGTACGGAAAAAAATGTGGGTACGAAAATTTTGGTTACGAACAATTTATGCCCAAAATAATTTGGGTACGAAACAAATGTGGATATGAAAATTGTGGGTAATAAAAAATGTGGGTAGGAAACAAAATTGGGTACGAAAATTTTGGTTCCAAAAAAATGTGTGTACTAAAACAATTGGTTATGAACAAAAATTGGGTACAAACTATTTTGGGTACAATTTTTTTTATTAGGAAAGATGGGGTACCTGTTAGTACAATGTACTTTGATTTTAAAGCCAATGTTAAGGTTTTAGGGGCGAAACCCGGACGGCAGAAAGACACGACACGACACAACGAACTGGCTATGACAATACCTAGGGTTTTCTCAGGAAACAGCCGAGCTAAAAAAATGAAAGTACTTTATGAAACATAAATGCTTAATTTATACGCATTACTAATATGTTAGTTTTGAAGATAAATATTCATAAACAAATCAGCCAAGATATCGTTAGAACAAATGACCTGACCAAGTTTCTTGAAGGATAGACAGTAAAGGTGATTTCTAGAGTGGTAAAAAGATTTTACAATACCCATGTAAGGAAAACTGCCCTGCCCCAAACGGCCATGGTTTTAAGCGGACGGAACCATTTTTGAACTCGACCCATGTATAAGATTAAAAGGTCTCAAAATATCAATGAAATTCGATTAGGAATTAGTATATCACTGACAGACATTAACATTGTATTCTATTTTTTTTCTACAATCGATAATAAAAGGTTCATGAGAGAATCACAATATAAGCGTTTAATTAATAAAATCATAAAAAAAATGTGGGCAACAAATCATTTTTGTTTCAAAAAGAATTATACACTGTAATTAAATGTAGCACACAATTGGAATTATTTAAATATTGATTGCAAATGAAACAGTGCTGTACATTAAGATTCTTGACACTATTTCAGCTTTTATAGGGGTCATAAACAAGATGTGTTTGTGAAACAATATGTCCCCCATATATTTGACCTTTGACCTTGAATGATGACCTTGACCTTTCATCACTCAAAATGTGCAGCTCAATGAGATACACGTCATGTAGGCCAAATATCAAGTTGCTATCTTCAATATTGCAAAATGGCCAATGTTTAAGTTTGACGCAAACCAACAAACAAACAAACCAACAAACAGACAGGGAAAAAACAATATGTCCCCCAGTATAGACTGGGGGGCATAACAAGAGCTGTCAGAAGACAGCGCGCTCGACTATTCGAGTGCTTGACAGTATAACGAAAGCTATCATGGGGAAATTGTTCATATTCAATAAGGTCAATGTAATATAGTCATATTCTAAGTGCAAGAGGACCATACATGTAATTGAAACATATTGATCGTTTATGTTTTAAAGACGTTGTACTTTATAGACGATTCTGAGTTCAGGTATATTTTCCACAATCAATTGAACATTTGTATAGACATAAAACAAACTAATAAGATTTTATTTCAAGTTTGGGTGGTGTCCATTGTGGTATGCAAGGTTAGTGTTGTTTTGTCAAAGCATGAATCAAATTTGATGATAAACAAGAAACAATCGGAGACGGGTGATGCTCCCCAAAGGTTTTTTGGTCACAATATTGCACTATATATTCAGATAAAAGGAAACGTTTTGAGGGGCATAACTTTGGACAAAATAATGAAATGGATGTGGTAGCAACTTAAAAATGTCAAAGGGCCATAACTCTCAAAATAAATCATCTAACCCGAACCCACTTATAACATGCGCATCTCCTAGAGGTAGTTAAGCTTCCCATAAAGCTTCATTGTATTCCAGTCATTAGTTGGGGAGAAATAGCCCGGACAAGAATTGCACGACACGTATATTTACAGTTTATAGAAAATTTCAAAGGGCCATAACTCTGTAAAAAATCAACCGACCATAACTGGCTGATAATATGCACATCTCCTATTAGTAGTGAAGCTTCCCATAAAGTTTCATTGAATTCCCGTAATAAGTTGCTGAGAAATAGCTCGGACAAGAATTGCACTATATGTTCAATGGAAAATTTCAAAGGGCCATAACCCTGTGAAAAATCATCCGACGAGAACCGGCTGATAATATGCACATTTCCTATTGGTAGTGAACCTTCCCATAAAGTTTCATTGAATTCCGGTCATTGGTTGCTGAGAAATAGCCCTGACAAGAATTGCACTTTATGTACAGTTAATGGAAAATTTCAAAGGGCAATACATTGTAACTCTGTAAAAAAAACATCCGACCAGACCGGCTGATAATATTCACATCTCCTCATGGTAGTGAAGCTTCCCATAAAGTTTAATTGAATTCCAGTCATTAGTTGCTGAGAAATAGCCCGGACAAAAATTGTGCACAAACGGACAGACGAAGCGGCAACTATATGCTCCCCCTAAAAAATTTGGGGGGAGCATAATAAAGAAGTTATGGCAATTTAAAGGTGGTTCGCAAACTTTAACATAGATTTATCAATTATATGCATATTCTAAGTGAAAAAAAGGCCATAATTGTTACAAAATGCTTGATACAGTTATCTGCTCTTGTTTATACATTGGGGTCATGTTGGTTAAGAAGTAAGCAAAATACATGTTTGAAAGCAATATGTCAAGGGACATAGAAAATATTTGAGGTGGTATGCAAACTTTAACATCGATTTATCAATAATATGCATATTCTAAGTGAAAAAGGGCCCTAATTCTGTTAAAATGCTTGATACAGTTGTCTGCTCTTGTGTATAGATTGGGGTCATGTTGGTAAAGAAGTATGCAAAATATAAAAGCAATATGTCAATGGACATAGGAAATATATTTGAGGTGGTACGCAAACATTCCAATGCGCATGCCGACGCCGGGGTGAGTAGGATAGCTCCACTAGAAATATTTCATATATAAAAGTCGAGCTAAAAAGTAAATATACTATAAACAACAAGCTTACCACAATCACAACTTTAATGCAATGCTTAAAACAATAAAGTTACAATGATATGCCAGGGATTGAAACTAACTTTTTACTATTGTGGGCAACCATCTTTAGTGTTTTGGTTGCCCAGATAAAGAATGACAAGCCCAGAAATATGAACATGTGAATATTATACATTCTTTTAATAAAATAATAGATAATTAAAAACATTTGCTGACATTACACATGTTCAATGCATGATGTATTATTATGAGCCTGAATTGAATCATTTCCTATTCCTAAATAATGATTGTTATTTAACTAGTATTGATCCATGGTGATCAATTGTTTTTCAATTTTTATTGCACTGAATTGTTTTAAGCTTTAAAAAAAAAAGAAGTTTACCATCTTTTGAAATTGAGTTGCCCAGGCCAAAATCTACTTGCCCCGGGCTCACGGGAAACCACTAATTTCCATCCCTGTATGCTTTTCATTTTCTGTTTTTCCATCCCATTCTCAAAATTAATTTTAAAGCACACTATTTTTTAATAACATTTGTATGAATTACAAACCATTATCACCCAAAAAACAATTTTACAAAGCTGTAATCCTGTCGTGGAGATTTAGTTTACCATTATCAGTGTTCGCTTTAAATACCGGCAGCCAGCGATTTCGCCGGTTACATTTACTCTTGATGCCGGCTACTTTTCCACAATATATCAAGTAAATGTCACAAATGCTTTCGTTTTACTGCATAGTTGCCGGTCATATAACTGGCTACTCAAATTTTTCTGGAAAACACTGAATTATGCATGACAAACACACAATAATTAAATACATTTTGGAATCGTTTTTAAAATAAATTGACACTTCCAGCTTGTCGTCATTAAAATCCAAAGATTCAAATTATGTTCCACGAGATACGTCAACAATTGCGTAATCAAATGAATGAAAAATAAAAGTAAAGAAAGCCGGATTTTACATTAATTTCAGGTTGATAAACACAACAAGATAAAGGTAGTCGGTGAGATATAATAATAATACAGTTTGTAAGGCTCGTACCCTGGGTACGGTAAATATACTAAAACGTACCCGGGAATTTTAACACTAAATCGGTTGTTGTCGGCTATTTTGTAAAAATTAATTATGTTTACATTTATGTCAATTTTCTGTTAAATGGCCTTTATATTATCAAAACTCATTATTAAAATCATTAATGTGATTTATTTTAAAATCTTAAATTGTTTAAAGTCGCGTCATTGTATGACGTCGTCAAGTATAATATTTTCCGCGACGTCGCACGTTCACTTTTTACCGTCATAGATTTTTTTAAAGAAAACATTATTTGGTTTGCGAGGTCCGTTAAAAGGGCAACACCATATGCGGTATGTATATTATGTTTTAACAATTAATTAATGGTGTGTAATAAATATTGTAGAATAAAGATATTTTTTTTAAATGTTTCAAATTATTATTTATGAAACCTTTTATTCTAATGAGTGTATGCTATTATATTATACTTTGAATAGCATATCTGTTGTACTACCGGTATAATCTTATTATTCTTTTTTTTTCATTTATTGTAGAGAATCGTCAGTGTTAGTCGTCAATGCTTGTGATCACTGTTGTCAATGTTAGTCGTCAATCCTTTTCGTCATTATACATGAAGGAAATAAAAGCAAAACCAGAGACGCATTCTTGATTACTTGATTATTCCTACGGCGTCCTCGCAGCACTCATACTCAAAAAGCATGTTGATGCATATTTTTTTAAAGAGAAGTTTGTTTAAGGTAAACAATATCGTTTTACGTTAATCGGTAGCATGTATTACGACATCGCGTTTTGGGCGGATATACAACTCGGATACAATCTAATATTTACGGGTATGTTTAAGTTTATTTACCGTACCCGGGGTACATGTAAGTAAACTTAAGAATACCCGGGTTACATGTAAGTAGTACCCGAGCCGACAATGACCAATCGAGCCTTAGTGAGTGATGGTGTATGGGATAACATGCACTGAGGGTGTATACACCATCAGTTTCTAACAGTGTAAGTTATAATTAAAAAAACTCATCCTTTATATAAAAATACTAGTTAGTCATTAGCATCATAATAAATGTGGTCTAAATACTAATAGCCGTCAATCATGAATGTACCATAACAAACAATGAATTAGCAGTTTAAGAACTTCAATAAAATTTAATATAAAAAATCAACAATAAAACATATTTTTTTATACTGTTAATTAAAGTTATCAAAGGTGTGAGTGTGGTACATACAGTGTGTTTGATTTTTCATGAACAAGTCAATTGAACGTGTTAGAGGTGCATTGATCCATAACGGCATAAGATTAAAAAAGGTAATTAACCACAGGCTTATTAAAATTCAAACGATGACATTAATCAATTATAATTACATTGTACCAGCTTTTTATTGTTGTACTGTGTATATGATAATGGTATAAAAAGTGATTTCAGAGATTCTAATAAACACTATTTCAATTAATGAATTTTTCAGACGTCCGGTCCATTTGCCGTTTGTTATTGTTCATATAATTTATAATACTGTTGAAAGTCAATAGCTTGCAATATTTTAAATAATATTAACCACTTACCTTGTATTAAGTTGGCACTTTGTTGTCTGGTGGAGAAACTTTTAATACTTATTTCTGTTGAGTTGCACTGGCTCAACCAAAATAATTATGTAGTCGTTTCTAAATAATCACGAAACAACCTACTAATGCATATGTTTGCCAGTTAAGCCTATTAAGTTTGTGTATTTTCATTCATATATTATCGGCCTTGGCAAACAGCGTAGACCCAGATGAGACGCCACATGTCTGCAATTTCGTACGCTGAAGATTTCCATATCCACGGGGGTTTTTATGTCAAATGTTAAAGTTTTTCAATAGCGTATACGTATCTACTAAACAGCGAAGTAGCGTTCACTTTACATCATTTTTGATGATGTTATCTTGTAAATACTTTCTCGCGTTCTTTTCGAACGATTATTGGCAGCCATTTTGATTGTTGGTTGTATTCTTCCGAAATAATGTGTTTTAATGACTCTCAAAAATGTTTTTAGTGCAGAGATAGTAATTTTAAGTATCGATTTCTCCAAACATTTTTATATTTTGTTAAATTATTTGCGTTTAAATTTGATTGTTTGTTGCTTACTTGCGAACTATTTTTTATGTGTACGCTAGTGGATATGTAATCAGGTTACCGTATCTACATCAATGAAATTTAACGGTTGTTTATTTTTGTTTGTTGTGTAAATATTTTCTAAACGGGTTCAGCTTCGTATGTTAAAAGCAATATGAACTTATTTATTTATTTGGGAATAAAATCGCAATATGTATTATTTAAAATCAAATTTGAAGTGTCTAGCGCGTGAAGTGTCTCCTGGCGATAAATTGTCTTTGGGTTGCTATTAACGCTATTAACGCTTCCGGCGAGAACTCATTTTATAGCGATTGCGCAATAAAAAACACAACTTTTTCGTGATTTAATCAAAAACTAGATTTTCTTCCCAGATATGACGAATACGCCGTCGTGTAGATCGAGTTCTGGTCCATATACATCTCAAATTTCAGCACAAGTGTTGGGCCAGTTTCCATGAGACTCAAATCGCGGCTATACCCTGGAGCTTAATGAATTTTAGTCGCCATTATCATTCGTTCAATTGAACGTCATCAAATGATGACGTCAATATAGCACTCATTCCATACTAGAGTTGCGACACCTTAAGGGTTTCGCGTGATGGAATGAGTGGAGAGATCAAATCAAATTGAAAATCGATTATTTCTATAAAAAAAATTGGTACGAAAAAATATGTGGGTACGAAAAAAAACAATTTGGGTACGAAAACAAATTTGAGTACGAAAAAAAAGGGTACGTACAAAATAAGGGTACGAAAAACTATTTGGGTACGAAAAAAATGGGTACGAATTAAAAAATAAGGTACGAAAAAATTCGGGTACGAAAAAAATTTCACTACGAACAAATGGGTACAAACAAAATTTGGGTACCAACAAATTTGTATACCAAAAAAAATGGGTACGAAAAAAATGTGGGTAGGGAAAAAAAACAATTTGGTTACGAAAACAAATTAGAGTACGAAAAATATAGGGAACGAAAAAAATAAGGGTATGAAAAAACTATTTGGGTACGAAAAAAATGGGTACGAATAAAAGTTTGGGTACGAAACAAATTTGGGTACGAAAAAATGGGTACGAAACTAAATTTGGGTACGAAAACATTTGGGTACAAAAAACATTTGGGTACGAAAAAGATGGGTACGAAAAAAAATTGGGTACGAACAAATTTGGGTACGAAAAACATTTGGGTACGAAAAAAAATGGGTACAAAAAAAAATGTGTAAGAAAAAATTGTGTACGAAAAAAATTTAGGTACGAAAAAAATAATACAAAAATAATTTGGGTACAAAAAAAAATTGGGTACGAAAAAATGTGGGTGTGAAAAACATTTGGGTACAAAAAAATAGGTACGAAAAAAAGAATTGGGTACGAACAAATTTTGGTACAAAAAGCATTTGGGTACGAACAAAATGGGTACAAAAAAATTTGGGTACAAACAGATTTTGGGTACGAAAAAAATTGGGAACGGAAAACATTTGGTACGAAAAAAAATGGGTACGAAAAAAATTTGGGTACGAAAAAAATGGGTACGAAAAACAATAAGGGTACGAACAAATTTGGGTACGAAAAACATTTGGGTACGAAAAAAATGGGTACGAAAAAAAAATGAGTACGAAAAAATTGGGTACGAAAAAAATTTGGGTACGAAAAAATGTAACAAAAATAATTTGGGTACAAAAAAAATTGGGTAGGAAAAAATTTGGGTATGAAAATCATTTGGGTACAAAAAAATTGGTACGAAAAAAAGAATTGGGTACGAACAAATTTTGGTTCAAAAAACATTTGGGTACGAACAAAATGGGTACGAAAAAAATTTGGGTACAAACAAATTTGGGTACGAAAAAAATTTGGGGACGAAAAAAATGGGTAGAATAAAAAATGGGTACGAAAAAAATATGGGTACGAAATATTTTGGGTACGAATTTTTTTATATTTAAAATCAATTTTGAATTGTCTAGCGGGTGAATCGTCTCGTGGGGGTAAATTGTCTTGGGGTTGCTATTAACGCTACATGTACTTCCGGCCAACCCACGTGTTTATAGCCATTGCGCAATAAAAAAACACCACTTTTTTGTCATTTATTCAAAAACTGGCTTTTTCCCAGATATGACGAAAACGCCATCGTGTAGATCGCTTTCTGGTCCATATACATGTGAAATTTCAGCACAATTGTCGGGCCAGTTTTCAACACTCTCAAATCGCTGCTATACGCTGGAGCTTATCGAATTTTAGTCGCCATTATCATTCGTTAAATTGAACGTCATCAAATGATGACGTCAATATAGCACTCATTCCATAAAAACCAGGAGTCAATGACCCCTGGACTGAAATTTTGAGGAGTCAAATTGAAAAATTCTGGGGTCAATTTTGAAGCGCGTTAATTGTGTTTTTGTCTGTATTATTCAATTTTTTAGATAAAAACATGCTCCAAGAGTTACACAATATCTAAAAAAGTTATACTGTGTTATTAAATAAAAATATCATGATACATAACACAACATATTTTAGTGAATTGGTACACAGAGATTATAAGGACAAAATATCAATAATTTGTGCGAACAATATTGACTTTAAGTTTTTCAAAAACAAAACATGTTCATTTTACAACTTTTATTATTTCTATCACTATTCTATGTTTATTTGTACAAACAATAAATGCTCATTAAAATCTACTTCATCATAACACATTTAAGTAATTTAAGATATGTACCTGTAGCACCTTTTCATCACATATATATCCTTGTTATATTATCATCATCCCTATGGTAGCTTTTGTACAAAAACACAATCTAAATGCATTGAACATCTAGTATGTTTATTACTGTTTATCCGAATACTATACATGTCGGAAATATATACACTTTAGAATGCCTTACCAGTAGTAGTTTAACTTTAATAATCCAAGTTTTCCTTGTTGTTATCTGGTTTAACAAACCTTATTTAATGTTTGTTAATTCCAGTTAATGCTATCTCCATTATTGAATCACCATTACTTGTAATTTGAATTGTTGTTGTTGTTTGAATCGCCATTTTTTAATTGAACGCGGGTTTAATGTAAATTTACAATACGTCCGCCATTTACAATGTCAAAGGTCAAGACGTAGCGCTTTAATTCTACTCTGATAATTTATATCTAATTGAGGAAATGTGTTTTCTTAATGTTTATGTGTAGTATTATGACTTGTGAGTATAAAAAAACAACGCCCGGGGTAGACCTCTATTCCCTCGATTATAGACCGAGTTTCAAATACTGAAACATTAATTTTGATTAGGAGCACAGGCGGATTTATTACCATGGAACTGGAGATGTTAACTGACTGACACACGGGTTAAATTTTCGATGTGTCAAAATGACGCACGGCAGAAAAAAGGGTTGCATAAAAAATTAGTCATTTTTATTTTGCTCGCGTCAAATCGCAGGATTCTGCTTCTATTGAAATCGCTGGTCCAATATTTGTTTTGAAGTTAAATATGCATACCGATGTTGATGAAGATTAGACTAACAGTGTGACTTCTGTGGTATAAACATGCTTTTTGTTTGTTTAATATATTAACCAATTTTGTTAGCTCAAATGACCCAGTGTCAAACTTGGCTGAGATTTAATTTATACAAATATGTACAAATCTTCTGACCAAACTTCATTAAGATTTGCGAATAAATTAAAGAAAGCGAAACAGTTTTTCAAATTCAGCCAAGACATCATTAGAACAAATGACCTGACCAAGTTTCTTGAAGGATGCACAGTAAATGTGATTTCTAGAGTGGTAACAAGATTTTACTATAGCCATTGGCCCATATAAAGAAAACTGCTATGCCCTCAACGGCCATGGTTTTAAACCGACAGAACATTTTTAACTATACCCAGAATTAATAAAACCTTATCAAACATTAGTAATTTGAATGACTATACATGTATTAAACACCCCAAAAAACTCATGAATGTAAAATCAAACCCCGTTGTTGTTTACTTTTCAACCCCAGTTTGTGAGAAATAAATGGGTTTCTAAAATTTATCGCATGGAAATGGTATATACAATACTAATAATTCAACTTGTCATAAAAAAATCGAGTGCACAATTATACTTACAGAGTAATCTGTCATATCTATTACTTGCAATAATACCCGAAAGGGGAGTTAGACAGTATACAGTCTTGGCCAAACATGGCCGGACCGACGGACACGTCCTGTAAAATTGTGTAAGGTCCGGCCTGTCTGTCAAATTTACAGGACTGATTGTCCGGTAAAAAAAAAACAACAAATTCATAGGTTTGTATAGGTTTGTTTATGGCTCTGAAAGTTTTCTGAGGTGCAAAAATAGCAATAGCGTCTTTATACACGTGCTTTTCCGTACCAACGCTCTTTCTGCTGACGGAATTTTCCGAGGGCACCTGATTGGTCTATTTATGTGCATCTTACGAATGCGGGTCAGGACGGTCCAAATCCATTACGGCCTAGTCGCTTAACAAGATAATCATAAATCTGATTATAACAATTTAAATGATGCAGATATCAATTTGTGTGGTTTTAATAGCAATAGTAATGTATAATAATGATAATTGTCATTCAAACCGTTATTATCTTGGCTATCAATGTCCATTCGTGAAACAAGCCGGTTGTCATTTATCGAGGCCGTTGTCGGTTTAGGCTGTATTGACCAGACTCATACCTGACATGCGCGCTAAGCGTAGCTTAGTTAAATAACTATCAGCTACTTTTGTTTTGGAAATTGTTCTTAAAATATTACAAAGAAGCGATTCCTGTTTATATTTACTGTTAACATGCGTTCAGCATTTAAAAAAAATAATATTTTAACTAAACAAGACTAGTACCATGTATGGCCTGTATTATTATTTAACGTCAGATACAAATGTGTTACCTTAAAATTAATAGCTATTCAATAATTTTATCATTTTATATCATAAACACCTTGATCCCAGCAATGAAACCAAGTTATTTTACTATTATATTCTGTAGCCAGTAGGTCCTATAAAAAAGAGGAGGTCCTGTATTTTTTCCCATTTTACAGGACCTACTGTCCAGTAAATATTTGCCTAGTTTGGATTTGACTGAGTATATATAGATAGATAGAAAAACCACACGCTGCACTGTACATATTACAGGCTTTTGTATTGCTGATATTTAATTTCTTCTTTGCATATTCAATTGATAAAAAAACTCAAATGGATGTCTATTCTTAGTTTGCTGTCTTATTGTTCCCTCAATTTATAAATGTTTCTTCAATAACTGAATTTTCAGAAACCTCATTCTTTAAAAGAAATTTTCAAAGTTATTTGGTTAAAGCCACACACTTTGCAATGAAATACGTGTTAATCAATACATAAAGATGCAATTTGAAAGTGTGCAAAATTGTCATTAAATCTATAGCCTAGTTAGAAAGTAATTTATTATTTTTTTTATTTAAAAACCGAAAGTAGGAATTCTATATACGTATACTCATATTTCGACCAACGCAATTTTTTTTTTAGTTTTAAAGCGCAAAATAGACGAATTTCTACCTTGTAACCACCAGATATATTCTAATTGGCATAGATAAAATTAAATCTATAGCCTAGTTAGAAAGTAAAATTATATATTATTGTTAAAACGGTACCGCTTTTAAACCGAAAGTAGGATTTGTAGACGTATACGTCTATTTAGACAAACGCGATTATTTTTAAGTTTTAAAGCGCAAAAAGATGGATTTCTACCTTGTAATCACCAGATATATTCTAAATGGCAAAGATAAAAATATGTTTCTTATTTATACTTAAATTTACTATGCCATGCAGTTAATTTTAAGGTGTGTGGCTTTAAGTCATTTACAAAGTTGAGCAAATATAATCATTTTTCTAAAAATAAATCATCCTCTGAAGCCCCCACTGAGATTCAAACTCAGACCTCTTTCCTCTGTGAAGGAAAGTATTCTATCTTGAAATACAAGGGCATGTAAGAGGAAAGTTAGCTATTTTAAATCTATCAACAAATAGATTTGAACAATATTTATATGGTATTAAAACATGCAAACATCCCGTAAGTTTATTTTTCACATGACCTTCGAAACAGAACAGACATCTCTGAATCTGCAATACATTACATTCTTAAGTGTTAACAAGGTAAATGTTGACGACGAACAACAGACAAAAGGCGATCACAAAATCCAGAGTTTAAAAGAGTTTACGATACACGAGATACGTATTTCATACTTCACAAGAGCGAAGGAGTCATACAAAAACTAAATTTATTATTAACAACACGCTTACCTCAATTTTAACTTAAATCCAATGCTTTAAACAATAAAGTTACAATGATATGAACTTCCATTTTCTGTCCTTCCTTCCCTTTCTCAAAATTTATTTAAAACCACACTATTTTTTAATAATAAAAGTATAAAATGCTAACCATTCTGACCTAAAACACAATATAGGAAACTGTACATCCAACTTGTCGTCATTAAAGTCCAGAGTTTACATGAAATTATGTTACACGAGATATGTATTTTATACTATACAGAAGCGAAGGAGTCATAAAAAAACTAAATTTAGTATTAACGACACGCTTACATGTACATCAATTTTAACTTTAATCCTTTGCTTAAAACAATAAAGTTACAAAGATATGAACCTCCAATTATGGTAATCCTTCTCTTTCTCAAAATTTGTAAAAAAACACACTATTTTTTTAAAACTTGTGTATCAAATGCTAACCATTCTAACCTAAAACATGATTAAGGAAACCGAAATCTTGACGCAGCGAGTTATTTTATTCTTATGGAAGATTAAATTATCCATGACAAAAATACAATCGGAAATATTTTTTACAATCTTTTGATGCTTTAAAAAATATTTTACTGTTAAATAAAATTACACGTCTGACTTGTCGTCATTAAAATCCAGAGTTTGAATGAAATTACGTTACACGAGATACGCATTTTATACCATATAAGAACAAAAGGAGACATAGAAAAACTTAATTTAGTATAAGCGACACGCTTACCTAAATTTAAACTTTAATCCAATTCTTAAAACAATAAAGTTGCAAGATACAGTAACATGGACGCACCTCCATTTTCTGTTATTTTTTTGCGTTCCATTTCTCAAAATTTATTTACAACCACACACTTATTCTTAATAACATTTGTATCAAATGCTTAGCATAACAAAGCCGTAATCCTGTCGCTGTGAGTTATGTTATTCCTATGAAAATGTAAATTATGCATGACAAACACAAAATCCAAAATAATTTTGGAATTTTTCGATGCTTTAAAACATATTTAACTGCACGACCGACTTGTAGACATTAAAATCCAGAGTTTAAATGAAAATACGCCACACGAGATATAGATGTATTTCATATCAATTCATGTGTGCTGAACAAAGGGGCAATTATACACTCGGCTTACAATGCTCAAACCAAAAGGTTCCAAATTTTTGCAAACAAATGAATTAAACATTCACATTAATCAATTATAATTACAAGCTATTTGTTTTTGTACTGATATATATTCAATTGTGGTGTGGTCAACCGGTATCACCTATGAGAGAATCAGGTGAACCAACCACTGCCCTAATCAGACATCAGTCTGAAATTAATGACAATGTTACTCAGCTTTACATATTCTGCTAATTAAATCTTGACAGAACCTTGTCAAGTTGACGATACTTAGATTTGAGAAGTTTATGATTTATTATCATCGATGTGGGTATTCCAGACGTTAAACATTGCATCATTATATGGAAAACAGCTGCACAACTGTATGCGAAAAGGTAAAACAGTATATTCTATCGAGAACTAACTTGCATAGCAACGTCCGAAATGAGCAACATCCGACTTCTATTTCGATATTCATGAATTCAAGATATAACGTTAACTGAACTGTTGTACTTTAAAAAAAATCAACTATAAAACTTGTGTTTTGATAAAAAAAAATAAGCAAAGCTAACCAAAAACTTACCCTTTTAACGGCAAAACAATTAATTTATCCAATATTCAACACATTCCATTAAAATTATGCCCTTGAACTTTAACGGTTGATGTTCGTTTCGTGCCACTACCAGTTCGTGCCACTGATATTTGTGTTGTTTATTTTTCAAGGTAAGTTTCGTAAGGAATAAATGTGTTTGCAAACTTTCTCGCATGGTAATGGTATATAAAATTCAACTCATCGGACAAATTCAAGAACACAATGACACTTACCAAGTTTTCTGAACAACCGTACACAGCGCAAAATGCGGGCCAGTGGGCCAGATAAGACTCGTACGCTGAAGATTTCCATATCCACGGGTGTTTTTATGTCAAATGCTAGTGTTTTTCAATAGATCGTTTACTTATCTCAAAAACAGCGAAGTAGCGTTCACTTTAATCATTTTTGATGATGTTATTTTGTAAATACTTTCTCGCGTTCTTTTCGAACGTTCATTGGCAGCCATTTTGATTGTTGGTTGTATACTTCCGAAATTATGTGTTTTAATGACTCTCACAAATGTTCTTAGTGCAGAAATTGTAATTTTAAGTATCGATTTCTCGAAAAAAAAATTATATCTTGTTAAGTTATTTGCGTTTAAATTTGATTGTTTGTTGCTTACTTGCGAACTATTTTTTATGTGTACGCTAGTGGATATGTAATCAGGTTACCGTATCTACATCAATGAAATTTAACTGTTGTTTGTTTTTGTTTGTTTTGTTAATATTTTCTAAACGGGTTCAGCTTCGTATGTTAAACGCAATATGAACTTATTTATTAATTTGGGAATAAAATCGCAATATGTATTAATTAAAATCAAATTTGAAGTGTCTAGCGCGTGAATTGTCTCCTGGGGGTGAATTGTGTTTGGGTTGCTATTAACGCTATTAACGCTTCCGGCGAGAACTCATTTTATAGCGATTGCGCAATAAAAAAAAACACTTTTTCGTAATTTTATCAAAAACTGGATTTTTCCCAGATATGACGAATACGCCAACAGGAAGATCGCATTCTGGTCCATATACATGTCAAATTTCAGGCACAGTGTTGGGCCAGTTTTCAACATTCTCAAATCGCAGTGATACGCCGGAGCTTAACAAATTTTTGTCGCCATTATCATTCGTTCAATTGAACGTCATCAAATGATGGCGTCAATATAGCACACATTCCATAAATGGCATACAGCAATACATGTACTAGTATGCGTTTTGACCTGCACCATTACTACATGGTTTCCACTGCGTTTTTAAATTGTATTTTAATACATACAGTAAAACTGCAATTGTGGACAAACGACCCGGGTGACCTATTGTTTTCTTTTTATATTTGTATTAAGTTATAACTCATTTAACATTAAGGTAAATTTGGAAAAAATCTAGGTGGAAAAAGGCATGTAAAAATAAAAATGACTTTGATGCATTTTACTTATTTTCATATGTGAAATTCTGTTGTTTATGTTTTTGTTTAAAAATTGATAAAAAAAACACCAATTGATTCATGTTACAAAAAAATAATGTGCAGTCAAATTAAATCAGTATTACAGATTTTGTAAGTAACAGAGGCTGTTTTCAACACTTTTCTCATTAATTTACTCAAGTTTTTATGTTATTACCTTATTGGTGATTTTTTCTTGTGCTGAAATATGCTTGTTGTTCAAGTGCGAATAAAAAATGAACAACACCGGTGACCCATGCTTTTTATTTTTATTTTTCTATCCACAACATATGGGTCTACCTAAATTCCAAAAATTTTCAAATTCTAGGTGGAGCACAATTTGCATTAAAACTGCAGCATACGTCCTTAAAGAGAAAGTAATTTGATAAGTAATTTGTGTAACAATTTTCATCTTTCGTCTTTTTTTCTCGATAACGACGTTATGAGTACTGTTTGCTGATATGATGTATGCGTCTCATATGCAACGAAACTTTGCATATGATATGCATTATGGATTTAGTTCTTACATATTGATACATGTTTATCGTTAAAAAAATACTCAAAGGAATTTTGGGAAACGCATCTTATGTCAATAAGTTGTATTCGTCTTAAAAAAAATTCTGATTTTCTTACTTTTCCACAATTCGCTGAAATAATTCGCGTTCAGAATAAAGCCAAGAGTCTGCCAAAGCAAAAATCATCAAAAGACTCTAAGGCGGCAATTTATATTGACTACTATACAATGATTTATATTGGATGAAACAAACTCAAAATATAGTTTATTAACAGGTAAATTTCGATATATTTTGCTCAATATATACTATTTAGGCAACGTTCTTTCATAATAGTCAAAAATATCTGTGTAATTAAATTCAGGAGTGATGCGACCGAAATTCGTTTCGGAACTGTCGTTATTAAAAAGATAGAGTTGAAAATTGACGCCAAGAGTCTGCCAAAGCAAAAATCATCAAAAGACTCTAAGGCGGCAATTTATATTGACTATTCCACAATAAGAAAACAACTGTGCAAACAGCGCTAGAATCGAACGTGTGTTATGTCATGTTGCGTGTGGCTTCTCGTTCACGTTGCATGATTTGAAATTTGTTTCCTCAATGCTTACAAATGGTTTAAAATGTAAGATTTATCATACTTTTCCAGGTTAATAATGTGTGTGATTGTTTTAAATATTTATGTTTGCGTACGTAATTAATATAGTTTCAAAATGTGAAGATGAATTATACGCTGACAATATATAGAAAAACATCAAATATCAATTTCATGATATTCAAGGTTGATAATTCAAATAGTAAATAATTGTGTATACAGACACATGTGTATGTGATAGTTTTAATGGTAAGTAATATAAATTGAAATGAATCAGATAGAAATTTGCATTAATGTGTACCATATTAATACTTTTTAAGGGCAAAAAATGTGTGTGTGCATTTTCAACGTGACTGAATTGACTGAATAAATAAGTTAACGAGACTGCTAAATAAAATCCCAATAAAAGAACATTATACTCGATTATTGTGATGACTTTTGTTAAATAAGATGTCTTTGTTAACGATTTTAATTTTTTTTCGTAAAAACGTTTTTGAAACGGTGGTTGATTATATCCGTACATGCCGGAATAACGTACATCATCACGTTGTCATACATTACAATGTATTTGTTCACGTACACTGCATGCAAACTTAAATTTGCCTTCATTTCCATGCATTACAGATGGTGTTACCGCAGCGACAAATGTTGAAGGACAAAGTAACAATTATAAGGATGGAATTATAATTGGATCAGTTACTGGCGTCGTCGTTACCTGTGTTATTTGTGTGGTACTATTGGTGAACCGTCGATATATAGGTAAATAGAAACCGTATAAGTAGCAATTGTACCATACCTTATTTTTGTTATAAGTTCAATATATCATATGTGTCACTATATTTAAAGAATAGATACAAGGCACGAAAGTAAATTTTAAAGAAATACTGAAGATGTCGTCTATCGTTTGTCATTACATTTAAGCTTGTCATTAAGTTGTTTACTTTAAACATCGCGCTTGATTGACCATACTTGAAAAATCTAGGTTGCTTAATGATTTTCGTTAACAATGTTGCAATTATGTTTGAAAAGTTCATTTGCTATTAAAAGAAGTAAAAAATAATCGTAAACGACTACACATCGATACGTTAATTACGATCGTATAAAATCGTTGATGTGCAAACACCCCATAACCGCGGTAACAACACAACATGCGAGTGGGCACCAACACAAAAACGGGATTTCGGCATGGGGCCGCTAAAATAATATTTGGAAATAAGTCCTATAACTTATCTTGGACGTTTATTTTCCTAAAGCCGGAGTTTACTGCAGTGGAATGATCACAGTTTCAAATTAGCATTTTGTTTCGGAAGTTGTAAAGACTTTTGAATTGAACGTTTTTCGAACGACGACGATGAAACCTAGGCAATGAGCCTTATATTGTCAACAATCAATGCTATCTTGTTTCACAATTTAACATTGTTGTAACTTTATGATGCTTACATAGTTTGAATGCATGATAAATCCATATATGAGTTTGCTTGTATTTTACGATCGGACTCATAACAAGTCATTTATTAGTTCTCTGCAAGTGTGAATAATTGCGAGTATTCGTTTGTATTTTTAAAATGAGTTTGTGGTTAAATATTTTCCACACGAAAAAGAATGCCAGTTTATACTATGTTATTGCTTATTCTATTTAACTAAGCATGTTATTATAAAGTACTTCATAAGTTAAGTAAAACATTGACACGGATAATAATATATTTTTTTTGTAAACGCATGTATACATAGTGTGTGTCTGTAGTCTGTATGTACAAAAAAGAAGTACGTTTGTAATAATATCATTGCAGGTACGAACATGATTTATTTATCTATATGTTTTATTTATTATATAGGATCAAAATTAGCAAAGTTCTGTCAACCTCGGAAACAAAATGAAATGCAGAGTCAGAGCGGAAATTATTGTGGTGACAGTAACCCATCTACAGGTAAGTGATCGTCATTATGTGAAACCATACATCTCCATGGTACTTTGCTATTGTGTATTCATATCGTAACCGTTGACTGCCCATTGAATATTTCGTTAAACATGCAGCACAATCCAAGTTAAGCGGATAGGCACTTATATTATTCCTTGTATCAGAAACTATATTGATTGTTCGACCACCTCTATGCATATGTTAAGGTAATGAATACTATATCTTGCACTTTAAACTGATAACTGACAAAAAAAATTATACGTAATGCAAGCATGATGGTTAATATGTTTGCAGTCAAACACCATGATTTTACCGAACAACATGTATGCAATAAAAATAGCAAAATCATGAAATCTCAATTGCTTCCTACAAGCATTAAACTGCACTATCGTTACTCTTAGTCGTATGGCCAATATGCATGAAAATGCATTTTGTTTGAATTCTAATTTAACATTCATGTATATAATGTAAAATTGACTTATTCCGTTACGTTCTTTACATTTTATTTGTTTAGAATTGCAGCAGCTTGTACAACCATCCGACCAGGAACAAAGACAGGTTGATTCTGATTGTGTAGTGGAGAGCAATCCAACTGGAACAAATGGTGATCACACGCTTTGTTTTACTAATTTACCGACTTTTGTGATGTCATAAGTTAATTATTAATATCAAACAAAGAACGTACTAATATATAGCGTTATTTAAATTTATTGTCTTATATATAATATGCTTATGTATTAGATATTTGTTCTTAATGTATATAATGTATAATTATTTGTCTGAGATTTGTCTTGGATTTCACGCATTATAGATAAACCATAATAATTTCTGATTCGCTTGAAAAGGTCGCAAAAGAATGTAACATATTTAGAATACCAAAAGATAATTTTAGTTTTGATGCATATCAATCGAATTCCGTCAAAACTTACCTGTTGGGTTCATGATAAAACTTTATTTAAAAAACTTCCATTCTTAAAAAAATATGTATTTTTCTTTGCATAATTTGCTTACAAAGTACTAACCTGCAGAACCCTTGATCGTTTTATACAATTAATTTGTTTACATAAGCGTTAAATCTAAAGAAAGTTGGGTAGGGGGATGCATGGTCGACAAAGGTCTATGCATGTTAATACCAATATATTCTCACATTGACCAGTATAGAAAATTGACGTGAAAAAGACCCGGTTTAAAAAAAAATGGTAGATTAAGGATGATCATATCCTGAATTACAACGAATGAAAATTGTGGATGGTTCGTA
The DNA here is from genome assembly GCF_020536995.1 of Dreissena polymorpha. Lineage (NCBI taxonomy): Eukaryota > Metazoa > Mollusca > Bivalvia > Myida > Dreissenidae > Dreissena > Dreissena polymorpha. Next base: position 61,434,441 of record NC_068356.1, read on the forward strand.
ACGATATAAATACAAATAATACAAATGCATGTCCTAGAAAACTTGCATACAATTTTCTTCTTGATATGTGAAAAGGATAAATAGGTGTGATTCATATTAAACGTAACTATGTTTTTAATGAACTGTAAAGTAGACGACTTCCAGTTCATTTTATTATGATTATTTTTTTTACTTTTAGGGTGTGCTGCGCAACAAACAAATGTGGCAACACACGAAAAGGTTGACAACGCAAATGGAACAACTGGTGATTACCCGCTTAGTTTTCCTATTTTCAATACTGATTACGTGAAACTATTAACATCTGAATACAAAACTTCGTGTCAACTGAGCCATATTGTTTTTCTAATCAATGTTATGTTTTCTTGGTGTAAATACCCGTAAAATGATGAAATCGAAATTAAATTGGAATTATATAGCGCGCTGTACTACACTTGATTACTTTTCGAACGCAGCATTTTTCAAACTTATATATCTCAGTTATGAGTAAATATTTTGACTTAAAATTGTACATGCGATCATTTGACTACAGTATGTACAAGAAAACGATTAAATCATTCATCCGTGACGATCGGACGCTTCAGCAAGTGGAGAAGAGCCTGCAACATGCCGATTGCGCTGTTGCGCTCCTGAAAATATATACAATATAAAGAAGTGAAACTCCAGCTGCTGGAGCAGTATTGAATTTTCATTAAAAACAATTAGTTGGTCCTTTATTTAAGGCAAGTGACCGATTGCCCAAACAGTACAAAACAGCACAATACAGCACAATACAAACCAACATAAACACAAAATATGAATAAAGCTGGGGTCACCGCCTTGGAACGGTCAATGCAAAGCATTGGGGGTTTAAACCTGGTTATAGAGCGCTCAACCTCACACTTGGCCCAGCAATATTCATAATACATTCAAGTGTAAATAAAATTTAACGTCATAGCATTGTAACTCAAATTAAACAATAATAAAAGGGAATTAAAACGCATTCAATTTAATTACTATTTAATTACTCAATTGCATTGAAGATACAAGAGTAACAGAATTACAACTTTTTGACGAACGATCAAATAAAACTATTAACAATTGTCAACTACATTCCTTCTTTATAGAAAAGATTTGAGAATGTAGAATCATAGAGTTAATATCTCAGATAATCATCGCGCAAATACAGGAAGAAGCAGCAATAATGGGTGTAAAAATTCCATATTACATAGCTTGGTTGTTTATGTGACTGCTAAACAAATTAAAAATAATTAAATCAAACAAGAAACGCCTATCAGAGAGAAAATATAAATAAAATGGAACGTTATAAACCCAATGACCTATGCATGTAGATTACAACTGGGAAAGTCGGTCGTATGACGTCACAAAAATCCATAATGGCATAATGACGTGAACAAATTCCAAGGGCAGTACTAAATAAAAATATTAATCGGGCTGTATTACTAATAAAACAAGTTTACGTGATTTAATATTAAGAAGCAAATGAATACAAATGGTAATTCCATTAAAGCGACATTATTGGAATCAAACAGTATATAGGTGTTTTGACAACTGAAGACAGAAATGATTTGATGTACGATTTGAGTCCAAATGTAGTTTACATGCAGATTTGTTCATACGACACAATGACACAATTTTATTCAACAGTGACAAATGCCTATAATGTAGTATTCATGCAGATTTGTTCATACGACACAATGACACAATTTTATTCAACAGTGAAAAATGCCTATAATATCACTAATGATTCCAAATTTTAAGGGAAGAAAGATATAGTGAATCGAAAACCATCAAACACGTGTTTTTAAGTACATAAGCATCGTATCCTTTTGATAAAAACAAGTTAATTAAATTGAAAAGTTTAATATGAACATTTGGTTTAACATATTTTAATTTGCGGACACGCTTCAAAACATCTCCGTAAAATGATGGATGGGAGATTCCATTATGTAAATGCCATTTTAAAGAACATTATATTTTGAAATTAAATCACCATACTTAGAGTAAAATCTAGCAAATTTATTTCTTAAGTTATGATACAAAAAGCCTTGTTTTAGCAATTTTTTAGTTAATATTAGATTACGATCATTAAAATCTTTAATACACGAACATGCTCTGGCATAACGTACCAACTGCGAAATGTAAATACCATAGGAAGGTCCTTTAGGGATGTTGCCATCTAGAAACGGAAAATTCACAATTTCAAAGTTAAAATCGTCCCGTTTGTCGTATAAACTAGTTTTGATCAAATTATTAAGACATATTGATTTTTAAATAAGTCTTATGTTTTCCTGGTGTATCACCCACTAAAAAGAAGAAATTGAAATAAAATTAGAATCATATCGCGTTTCACGATTTTCACGTGCACAAAGGTGAAACCACACCTACCCCACGTGCAAAAGCGCCTGACTGTCATGGATGTATGATTTTACCAAAACCTTGCACAGAATATAGTCAAATGATCACATGTGAAATTTTTAATAAAATTCTTAACTCATTACTGAGATATTCAAGTTTTAAAAGTGTTGCGTTATAAAAGTCCTCAAGTGTAAAGTCACAAATAACAAAATTGAAGAAGATTCAGATTGGCGACAATATTGTTTTTTAGTTTTTACGTGAATGTGTCCGTAGTCGTATTCACGACATTCATATTTAAGTAGTTAAGCCAATTTGACAGGACCGTGCTGAAAATGTTTTACGGAATATATTTCATTTCATTTTAGACATGTGCTTAAATTCTGACATATAAAACCTTCAGAATAGATACATTGTCTATGAAATATCGATATATATTACACAAAGATGACAACGCCTTTTATATTTAATTGTTTTTAGGTTTAAAATTGTTACCGTCTTTCATCTGTATTCATTGGGAAACCTTCTCTTGAGATTGTCGATTTCATCAATTATGTCAAATATTTAACACAAATAGCTATCTCAATCTTGGTTCAAAGGGGTAAAGATTGTATCGTCTTTAAGGTAGTTTTGCTGCAGATGATGATGCACTGAAAGCGGTGTATTCATCTTCGAACTTCGTAACAAAAACCTTTAAGATTAACTGAAGAGGCATATTGTCCTTAATATTATCACTTTGATAAGTTTATTCCGAAAATGAACAGCATGGAGCAAACGGTGATTTAATATTTAATTTCCATTTAAACGAAGTGATATTATAAAATTATGAAGATAAATACCATATTATAACATTATATTTTGATGCCAGATAGCATGAATACTATAAACAACAAACACATCACGTCATCACAATATACATACTAGTATTGGTATCGAGCTTACGTTACGGTATTATTTGAAGTACGAATGCATGCACATATGCGTGGTTTTCACTTCAATGGCTAGAGCGTTGTAATTGTAAATTTCCGGAAATGGGTTACACATTTGGAATAAATGTTCTTTTTATTTAATTGGTTTAGAATCAGATAGCCCAAAGGGACCCATGCCACTATTTGCTATAATCAATGTTATATAAATAAATAAACACTCGATCAAAGAAATTGAATTGATTAGGTTGAATTTGCAAATTGACATATGACACCTTTAACAGAAAGAAAATCTATTAGGGGCATAACTGTGTTACTTGTTGATATTTACTACGAAATTACGAACAACGTGTGTATACATTAAAATTGTACTATTTTGTATCACATCGGGGCCTTTTAAAACGATTAATCATGCATAACATATTTCTTTCTTATGTCGTTTTTGACGATGCTGTTTCAGCATTGTCTAAGGTATGATACCATCAAAAAAATCTTCACAATGGCGACCTATGTAAAAGACCGAGCCAGTCCGATTGAGATACTGCTCGGGTAGTAGAAATACCGAATTCCCCGTAATTACCAAAATCCCCCGAAATCCCCAGAAATCCACCGAAATCCCCAGAAATCCCCCTTAATATTGATTATTTCTCAAAAAACTGCGGATATTTATATAGAATATTGCAAAATACACTGAAATCACTGATGAAAAAATGTTTTTATCCAAGTTTGATCGTGAAAACTAAAATATAAACATTATTATTTGGATTCCCAGTATGAATTCATAGTGCATATTTGCACAAGCACGATCAGGTACCAAAATCCCCGCTGTAAAGACCTTCAAGTGTCAAAAATTCATCTGGGGCTTTTTTATTTTATAAAGCAGCGGTACAGTCAAAAACTTAACAACAATATCTCACTTCTGTTGAAAAATATTGACTTGTAGCGGGAATTTCGGTAATTCTACGTTCACCTAGCAGAGTTGTCGTTCGTGTTTCAACATTCAACAATGGCCGCCCCCATGAGAGTCTCGTGTCAAAACTTTCTTACAGCATAAATTGGATTGTTTCGCTATTTAGAAGCTGTCATTTAGGATATATGAATAATTTATTCACTAAATCTCCGCTTATGACAACAATAGATGGAATTCGAAGGATATATATTCGATGTGCATGAAGGACTTTCTGGATCGTAACAGCTTGACACGGCAAAACTGGCATACTGGTATTTTTAGTTATCAATTTAAGTCACATTTTGCTTTATAAATTGTATTCGAGCATTTTGCGACTTATTGAATGACTATGATACCCGATATCAACATTTCATTGGATTTGCAGATCACCAAGCTGTCCTGAAATTCAACATTGATTTCAAAATCTTTACTGGTTTGTTTAAAGTTAAATGAACTGTGTCACAGTAAAGAGGCATTAAGGCGATTGTGGCCAGTTTGGATCTAGACCAGCCTGCAGTCGCTTGAAAGCTATTTGCTTAAAAGCGGTTTTCTGACAATAACAAATAATTTAATTGGATACTGATTGGACTGCGCTTTTCCTGTGACCTGGCTCAAATAAAAGAATTGTCATTAATAAAATTATTTATTTCGAACATTAATCAATTTTTTTCTTGTCCCTCGGGATCAATGACTCCAGCACTTTCCTGTTGAGAATTGAATACTGCTTAAGGCGATGCTAGGAGGCGTGAGAGATGTTGCACCTTCCATTATCGCTCGATTGTTCATTGTCGGCTCGGGTACTACGTACATGTACCCCGGGTACTCTTAAGTATACTTACATGTATCCCGGGTACGGTAAATATACTAAAATGTACCCGGGAAATTTAACTCTAAATCAGTCGTTGTCGACTTTTTTTTATTAATTATATATACACATTTATGTCAATTTTCTGTAGAATGGCCTCTATTATCGGAACACATACTCAAAAAGCATGTTGATGCAGTGTTTTTTGAAGAGAAGTTTGTTTAAGATAATCGGTTGCGCGTTTTACGACATCGGATTTTGGGCGCGAATACAACTCGTGTACAGTCTAATATGGACCGAGTACAATTACGTATATTTACCGTACCTGGGGTACATGTAAGTATACTTAAGAGTACCCGGGGTACATGTGAGTATACTTAAGAGTACCCGGGGTACATGTAAGTAGTACCAGAGCCGACAATGTCCAATCAAGCTCCATTATCTCTCATGAACCGACTCAAAAAAACCGAGTCGGCAATATTTGACTTAATTTTTGGTTTGGTTGCTCTCGAGGGATCGAAAAATTTCATAATGTTCCTAAAAGCCCTACGGATTTGATCCCCAGAAGCGACATTGAAAACTAGCCAACTTTGTTATCTAAAAGGTAGCTAATTCTGATATACAATGATAATGTGAATTTTCTCTCACATGATGTTCATCAGTTCTATTATATAAAAACTCACAGCAGTAGTAAACAACTGGACAATAATTAATAAACGCATCTTTCATTTGTCTTTGACACTTTGATTTTGACATGGCCTTGATTTAAATATGTGACTTGACTTTACCAGCACTCTTGTAACAGAGCTAAAGTTTAAATGTACCATTGAAGATCACCTAAATCCAGATTTGCTATTATAGAAGTATGGAAAGTTTTATGGGGTGAAAAGTTAGCAAAAATTGGTCATTACCCAGAGGCCACAACTGATCTATGACTGTTTTAAAACAAGAAAAATCAGTGCCTGATTTAGATTTCCTTACATAGTTCATTAAAAACTAATTTCAGAAGCCTGGTAACAGTTTAACGTTAATGTTACCAATGTGTCAGACCAGGGCCTTGATTTTGAAATCTAGGACATGCATGGTCATTTCTTCATGAAATCAGGGCAAAAAATTGTATTTGTTTATGTCCTTAATTGACCTGGCTATAGTTCTCAGATTATTATAAGCTCAATCAGTATATTTATATCATTATTTATGCTTTGTGTATTGTAAACATATACACAATCATGCAATTACATGATAGCAATAAATAATATCAAAGCTACCCATACTATAAAGGTCATTGACAAAGCCTTTGGTAAAAATGTGAACACATTGAGTGTAATCGCCCTCTCGTGCCAGCAAAAACAACACGTTGACAGGTTGTCATTTTTGACAGTTCTACTTTCACTTTCATTTTGTGATATCAAACTATTAACAATTATGTGGCTGAGAAAAATATCGCCATTGCTTTTTATGACCCCGGTAGGGTGGCCTATAGCGGTTGAACTGTCCGTCAGTCTGTCAGTGTGTCAGTCTTTCCGTCCGTCCGAAAACTTTAATTGCCATACTTTTTTCAATAATGAACATAGCAACTTGATATTTGGCATACATGCGCATCTCATGAAGCTGCACATTTTCAGTTGTGAAAGGTGAAGGTGAAGGTCATCCTTCAAGGTCAAATGTCAAATATAAAGCGTCTGCGCGTCTGTCCGAAAACTTTCACATTGCCCATAACTTTTTCAATATTGAAGATAGCAACTTGATATTTGGCATGCATGTGTATCTCACGGAGCTGAACATTTTGAGTGGTGAAAGGTGAAGGTCAAGGTCATCCTTTACGGTCAAATGTCAAATATATGTCGTTTGTCCGTCCGTCCGAAAACTTCAACATTGGCCATAACTTTTTCAATATTGAAGATAGCAACTTGATATTTTGCATGCATGTGTATCTCATGGAGCTGCACATTTTGAGTAGTGAAAGGTGAAGCCTGAAGGTCAAGGTCATCGTTCAAGGTCAAATGTCAAATATATGGCGTCTGTCCGTCCGTCCGAAAACTTTAACATTGGCCATCACTTTTTCAATATTGAAGATAGCAACTTGATATTTGGCATGCATGTGTATCTCATGGAGCTGCACATTTTGAAAGGTGAAAGGTCAAGGTCATCCTTCAAGGTCCAAGGTCGAATAAATGGCATCTGTCCGTCCGTCCGAAAACTTTAACTTTCGCCATAACTTTTTTATGCCTCTGAAGGGTGGCATATAGTTTTTGAACTGTCCGTCTGTCTTTTCATCAGTCTGTCCGTCCGTCAGTCCGTCCGTCTGTCCGTCCGAAAACTTTAACATTGCCCAAAACTTTTGCTATATTGAAGATAAAAACTTGATATTGGCATGCATGTGTATCTCATGAAGCTGCACATTTTGAGTGGTAAAATGTTAAGGTCAAGGTCATCCTTCAAGGTCAAAGGTCAAAGGTTAAATTTTGCAATAATGAAGATAGTAATTTGATATTTGGCATGCATGTGTATCTCATGAAGCTGCACATTTTGAGTGGTGAAAGGTCAAGGTCATCCTTCAAGGTCAAGGTCAAAGATCAAATTTTGCAATATTGAAGATAGCAACTTGATATTTGGCATGTGAAAGGTCAAGATCCTTCAAGGTCAAGGTACAATTTTGCAATATTGAAGATAGCAACTCCATATTTGGCATGCATGCGTATCTCATGGAGCTGCACATTTTGAGTGGTAAAAGGTCAAGGTCATCCTTCAAGGTCAAAGGTCAAATTTTGCAATATTGAAGATATAAACTCGATATTTGGCATGCTTGCGTATCACATGGAGCTGCACATTTTGAGTGGTGAAAGGTCAAGGACATCCTTCAAGATCAAGGTCAAAGGTCAAATTTTGCAATATTAATGATTGCAACTCGATATTTGGCGTGCATGCGTATCTCATGGAGCTGCACATATTGATTGGTGAAAGGTCGATGTCATCCTTCAAGGTCAATGTCAAAGGTCAAATTTTGCAATATTGAAGATAGCAACTCCATATTCGGCATGCATGCGTATCTCATGGAGCTGCACATTTTGAGTGGTGAAAGGTCATCCATCAAGGTCAAAGGTAAAATATATGGCTTCAAAGCTGCGCAGCAGGGGGCATTGTGTTTCACAAACAAAGCTCTTGTTTAATATATTTTCTGCACATTTCTTAAAAAAACTTACATCAATACACGATTTTCTTCGTTAATTCAAACATTACTGACAGACTTGTGTACATATTTCGCTTACATTTTGACGCGCGTAGGTAGGACCGCATTACCGCTTCCGAAATGTGTATTCATATTATTGCCTTCGAGGAACTTATCTGATGTTTGACGGAAAGGGCCGAAAATGTGCGATTGTGGGCAAGTTCCCCACAGGTACTACTTTCCCGTTCCCCCAATTTTTTTTCCGTACCTAAAATTTTTCGTACCCATTTTTTTTTCGTACCCAATTTTTTTTCGAACCAATTTTTTTTTTATCCCCAAATTTTTTTTCGTACCCAAATTTTTTTCAGTCCCAATTTTTTTGTTCCCAAATTTTTTTCGTACCCAAATTTGTTTTCGTACCCAAATTTTTTTCGCAAATTTTGTGTACCAAATTTTTTTTCATACCAACATACACAATTGTGGTGATTGTGGTTATGTAGATAAACTTAACTTGATGCTTTTATATCCATCCTCTCAAAAGCATCGTCACACCAGTACTGTCAGTACTTTGATTAATAGACGTTAATACTTGATACTTGGCAAGTTTCGTTCGCATGATAGACAATTCCTTCTACGAATTAATAAGGTTTCAATAATTTCAAATTCATAAAATGCATACTAATCAATTCTCATATTATATAAAGAATCAATATTTTTCTTCAGACTATTGCTATTTTAAATGGTGTTCATCATCTGCGTATAGTCACAATTCGCATTGGTGCAGAACAATCAAACGCGATATTTGTATTGCTCTACCCACTGGATTCCAATCGTTGTCGTAGAGATCAGACGGTTTATACGCCCTTGCAACACATCTTACATACTCTGACAGGTTATTTAGAAATATTTATTTTTAATCTGCAACAAAGCATCTTTATGACGTTCAAATTATCATACTTGTATTTGTTCTTCGTATTTATATTATGAAAATAAAAAAATGAACAATTTCAAGTTAATTAGATAATCATAATAAATAGTTGTCTTTATATATATATATATATATATATATATATATATATGGAGAAAGATATGCGTGAACAACCAGATACACAAACATACAAACATACAGACAGACAAACAGACAGACATATTCCTATTGGAGACTTCGGCGTGTGCGTCTAGCTACGGTGCAGAATGAAGCAGACATACTGTGAAATCCCCATCCCCCAAAAAAGATGGTTCATTCACAGTTATATACTCCATACTTTTACCGCAACACATCTTCCAATGTTGGAACAGTTTACATACACAAAAGGTACAGTTACATGAACATTTATTACAAACATGAAACCATAGTTGTATTTGGGTAGGATCCGATAAGGATTCATAAACTACCCTAACACTATGTTAGAGACACAGCGGAAATACGTTGGATCTAGAAGATACAGTGAAATTATGAGTATTTGTGTGTTTCAAGGGAGATAATTATATATCACAACAACGTTATTTCCGTTTTCTGGGATCTATTAATAGATACTCGTTCACAGTCGATTGTTTATATATATGGAGAAAGATATGCGTGAACAACCAGATACACAGACATACAAACAGACAGACAGACAAACAGACAGACATATTCCTATTGGAGACTTCGGCGTGTGCGCCTAGCTACGGTGCAGAATGAAGCAGACATACTGTGAAATCCCCATCCCCAAAAAAGATGGTTCATTCACAGTTATATACTCCATACTTTTACCGCAACACATATATATATATATATATATATATATATAGTGTTATTACAATTGTTTCAGTCATAATGCCCATATTTTTTAACTTTGAAATGTTATCCTATTATATTTGTGAATAATTAAGGTATGGCAAAACTATGCCGTATCGACGGTCTCACTGTTTAGTTTCATATATCTGCGTTCAAAAGGTAACCTTGCGTGTTTACATACAGAATTCACCGTACTTTTCCTTCAAATCCCTTACACAAATCACTTCTCAAAAGATCAGTGTGGTTTCAGTATTCAGTACAGCCATTTTTACGAAAAACTCGTTACCACTAATTTCTAAGGCTTTATCGTACATAATGTTGTGAGTGAATTGGATTTGTTTGTGGATTAACTCTAAAAGTCCTAAAACATTATTCAATATAATATCAAATGAAAAGGATATCATTATTTTCTTTTTTCTTTCTTCAACATGTGCATGTAGCTTCAGTCAAAAATGGCGTTGGTGGTGAAAATAAGAAACAATCTTTACTCGAAAGCGATGAAGAATGTTTTGCCATAGGTATGTCCACTTCGCAAAATGAATACTCACGTCCGCACGTTTGTTTGTTCGCAACAAGTCCGACTAATGTATCATTGTCCTTGACACTTTTAAATCATGCCATTCAATGTGTTTCAATAATCTGTTTTGTTTGTTTTATTTACAATTCATGCTGGTTTAAGTATTACAGTATTAAATATTATCTTAATTGTTATTGCATGTGTGTTTGTACTTGTACAAATGAATGTGTTCTTATATAAGCTATGATTATAATTGGGATCTAAATGTCCTGTTAAACACTAGCCGTGTCCAAGGACTCATATTTTATAAATGTATTTAAGTTCAAATGTTATTTGATGAAGCTTATTCATATGTGTATGATTGGCAATAATTGCACAATGAACTGAATTCACCTGACTTTAAAAAGTCAATACAAAATATTAAACTACCTAAAAAACATTTCCCGCAAATTTCAAAATGACATTGTGATTCAAGAACAACATGTCATTATCGGTTATTTTTACAAATTTTTATTTCACAAATGTTTCTTTTAACAACCTTATCAAAAATTGACGAATTACATGTATTACTAAGAATCAGTGATATATATCAAAACATATTGAATAAGTATTTATATAATACCATAACAATTCGTAAACGCAGTCCTTAAACATTGATATTTAAAAAAGGTGAAGGACCAGCTGGATCAACTAGAAACGCTGAAGATGAACTATTGAATTCAACACTCGAGTCACTCGAAATAAGTGCCGTTGCATATTCGCAAGGTAAGTCGTGTTGGTTTATATATGAAGTGAAACGTGTTAACTACATATTCGGATAACATATGGAATTTAGTAAAAAGAAGACATATCCAATCAGCGAAATAAGATATTTGCATATTGACACAATATGTAACGCATACACTCGACCATTTTGACTCTTGTAAAGAGCGGACTTTTTCAGCATCGATGATACATCGCGTTTTATATAATATGCAGTGGGATTACTTTTAGCCATTACAACCTCTGTCCTGCTCTTTTACCAGAGCTTTACTTCACTCTATGAATAAACTGTGTAGATCCTTGTTAATACAACACAACTAGGGTTGTTCGATGCCACTCTTAAGTATTTGTTTATTTAAGATGAATATCATATAGGCAGTGGTGCGTTTAATATTGACACTCGTAAGTTATGTGTAACATGAGCAAGATGTCCTGAATAAGGAACACTTGTATCACGCAGATTTTCATATAACGTTTTCCTCGGTTTTCTTGTTGTAGATGACAACGAGCTAGGAAGTGATCAACTTGACGATACAATTTTGGTAAGTGCGTGCTTGAATTTTTCTGTAACAAACGAGCTTATAAAATACAAACTAAGATATTGTATGCATAGTACTATGTGTTTTCTTCTTCAGGAAAACGAAAAGATGGTTGACTATCAAAAGGTGCTTGATCAGTGTGGTTATACAGAGTTAATGAACATGCTTGATGAAAACAACAACAAGTGGAGAGATATCAAAATTAGCATTGCCATAACTGGTCAATCGGGAAGTGGAAAATCAAGTTTTATTAACGCATTGCGAGGTCTTAAAGACGAAGACAAAGATGCTGCCGAGACTGGCTGTGTCGAAACCACTATATACCCAAAACCTTATCCGCACCCTGACAACAAAAATCTTGTTTTGTGGGATTTGCCCGGAGTTGGAACCAGAAACAATCCGCAGGAAACGTATCTGCAAACGGTAAACTTCAAAAAGTATGACTTCATCATTCTAGTATCTTCAAACCGTTTCACTGAACACGATACCTATTTGGCAAAACATATACAATTTAAATTTGATGACCCACACTTGTTTTTTGTTCGGTCAAAAATTGATGTTGATTTAGAAAACAAACAGAAAGGGAGAAGGATACCGATGACAGAAAAGTCACGGCAAGAAACATTGGATGAAATTAAAAAGAACTGCGATGAGAACCTGATGAAAGATAAAATACAAAGCCCGCTTGTTTTTATGATAAATAACCATGATACGCACACTTTCGACTTTAAAACGCTTGCAAATACTCTAGTTGATAAAGTGAAGGAATTGAAAAGAGATGCACTTGTACTTTCAATTGCACCATTTACGGAAAAGATTGTAGATGCGAAGGTCGATGCTTTAAATCGACGACTCAACGATGTAGCAGGGTGTGCGGCTGTGGCAGCTTTGCATTCAAAACGAGAAGAGGGTGAACGGTTAGAAATTGACATTTTAAAGAAGGAAATGCTAATGTACAAAAGACAACTCGGGATCGATACGCATTCTCTGAACGTTGTTGCAGGCAAGTTCAAGAAAGATATTCAAGAGATTTACATTGCATTAAATTCTGAAACGCATGCAATATTGCGAAAGTTTGATGACTATTGTGCAAGGGCCGACAAAGTCGTTCCATCTGAATTGCATGGTTTACAAGTTTTAAAAAATAATGAGAAACTATACGAGAGATATCAGAGACAATGGTCTTCTGTTCTGAAAAAAATCTTACATCTATGCATTAAAGAGAACATAACCCTTCAAAGAAAAATAGTGGAATGGTCGCACACTTAACCCTTGACTCGTTATATCGTACGCAATTAGAAATATTTAATTTATCAAAGGTATCAACTGTATAGAAATTAAAAATGACGAAGGGTATCAGAAAAACAGTTAATTACTGAAAACGTAAGATTCCATAAGTTTAAAGTTTGTTAAATACGGGTGTAAACTGTCCAATTTAGGAGTTGGAAGTTCAAACAGAAAAAAATATTTGATTACAATAAAAAAAAGTATCCATGATCAACAACGTATTTTATTAAAGAGCATGTGACTTCTAGTTGTTTAGGTGTACGTCTGCAATTAGGCGCCTTTACAATATGAAGCTTTCTGCAATCTTGCATATATTTTCGCACAAAAATATGTATTGCTATTTGACAGCAGCTCCCTGCGGTAAATGTGAACCTTATCATGTGTTTGCGTGTTGACTCTAAATAACAATGCAATAAATTGTACAAAATATGTATTGCTATTCATAACTTTTCAAGAGTGAGTTTAGGCATGTGATATGCTACGATATTGCTCAATTTCGTTTAGAGAAGTGATTGATGTTGCATGTTGCGCTGTGACACCACAATGGTAACATTCTCTAAAATATCAAAATACAATCTCCAAATTGATTTCATAACACCATAATTTGATAATACTTGTATTTCCTTCATTTAAAACGACATCAGAAATGTTGTTATTCTGTGACCCTATTGCATATTAAACAATTGTGTTATTAAAATGCAATTAAATCGAATTTAATTTCTTTTATTTGCTTGTTAGTGTTAATAAGCATGTAAGGTTATTTTGTATTTGAACGTGTATGTTGTTGATTGTATCCTGGTTAAATTCGAGGTTCGACACGTCATTCAAGCGGTTGATACAATCGAAAATTGTATATAATGCGTATTCAATTTGACGGTTATGACCGCATGCATCGAGATTAAGAGGTTATGAACACTGTTCTTTGAAAATCAATAAAAGTGTCTACATTTCAAAGTTTACCCAAATGAGCTAGTACATATTATTGCATAAAAAGCACCACTGTTAAATTTGGTGAAATAAATGCATGACTTCAAACAGAAGCTGTTTTGTTCTTTGCAACAACTTGTTCTTTCGTATTTTGAATAGTATGCATAGCAACTTTAACATGAAAATATTTCATTTATAAATTTTGGTTTAACATGTGGATGTGTTTTCTGTAAATAGTTTTTTATCGGTCAAAAATGACATTGTGCAAATAATTTAGCTCTGTATTAAGTGTCTTTTTTAATGAACGACGCTTTGTATAAGTATGGATTTATGTTTATTTTTGATAAAATCTAATACAAATATGCAATCCGTTTACTATGAAATGTAAAGATTAAAGACATAATACGTTTCATTATAAATCGGTATTAGCAATATCACTGATGACGCCGGAAACTAAAAAAAAATATTATTGTGAATGGTGCCCTTACATGTTTTGTCATAGCAACGCAAAACGAAGAAATGGAACAGTCTTGTGTACATCATACAATTAACAGTAGTTGTATAAAGTAACATAACATAATATTTAAATAATAAAAAGTTTATTTCGGTCAGTAATGCTTGGTTGCTGTTGAACATTTTTGATTAAGTTGGTTTTTGTTATGTTGTTTTTTAAATAAAATATGTATATTTTTGTAATAAATATGTATCGCACGAACTTATATATGACTGATAAATCTTCTGTTAATGAACACAGCTTCCATACATAATTTTGACTGTCTCGATTTCGTATGCAATGTAATGCCGAAATTCAAAAATGTGTGTTTCTTATAAATGAAAGTGACAATGACTCGGTACATCAAGTGGTCAGAACGAGAACCAAATTGGTTTATGTCTGCGTTAAAAGTTTTGTTTGATGTCTTACTCATTACGAACAGTTAGGCAGAAATTGTTGTCCGTTTTGAAATTGTTTTGTGTTGTATGTGTACAGGATTGAACTAAATGTGAATGTTAATAAACCAATACTTTTTAATGTGGTTGTTATTAACAATGAATTGCTGCCCAGAACCTCAACGAGAAATTTACAACTCTGAAGTTTAAGGGTTGATAAAAACGTCTTTTTATCATTGTTGTCCGCAGTTGATGAACTTATAACAGACAATATATACAAACAGCCTAGTCATTGTTCGACCATTGCAGAATTTTGATTATAATCCAACAGTTTGCAAGTAGCTCATCTTTTTTATAAGGTACGCCGGACGTATAAAAAATTGATTCAAATAAAATCCTACGCACTTGAAGCCGAGGACGAATTATAATGCCATTTACCTTGTTCACTCACTCACTACTATCACCTTCTGGCGACCCTTCAGTCGACCATTACAGTGTGTTAGAAATAATTATCATAATTAAGTGACATCCGCTTCGATTAAAGTTAATGCTAAAATACCTTGGGTATTGTCGGTCTAGTCAATTGGATATTAAACGGGCCAAATTGTCTTCAATAAAAACAAGCTGCATGTCCTTGTTCCGAAAGAAGCAACAATTTTGATTGGGTCCGTATCATAAATCAGAACTTAACGTATATTTTTAAAATGATAGTAATCAGGGTGCAGGATCACTTGACTTTGAAGGGTTCTCAATTAAACATTAATGAATGTAAACACAACGGTAAGTGTTGCTTTATTTCAGATCACTTGTAAAAACATTTTTTCTTAAGAATTCAACTAGTGCATATAAGACAGATTTTATAGTGCTTATGAAAATGTGAAATACATCAGAATTACTTTATTTAATGAGCATGTGTTCTTGTTCAAAAATTCGATCTATACTGCATTCATGTACACAGTTATGCAGCACGCAACGTGAAATTTTGGGCACCCATTTCAGACGTATTCAAGGATTTAATTCTTAAATCTTAAGATATCTGCACAGACTGCAAGTAAAACTGTATTTAATGCATTTTTTCCAGCCCGTGTATAAACCCCTGAAAACTGCGTTACTCTGCATCCTGGCAATACAGTTCTATAAACGCTAGCGACAGTCAATTCATGTAACTACCGGTAGGCACTTAAAATGTAGATACAGTAGCTCGTCACAATTGTATTATGCATCACAGATATTAGCGTATGATGTAAAGAAAGACAGTTAAGTGGACGCTTGATAATTTCATAGAAGACAATACTTAGAATATTTCAAAATTTAGAATAAGCAGTATAAACTTGTGAGTTTAAGTGTCATTCTTGAAATTTGTTTTGCTTAATCGGTTCGTGTGAAGATCCCTTTTTACATGAACTTAAAGAACTGGACTAGAAATAAACTAAACATAAATACTTTAAACATAGAAAAATAGCACACGTACAAATAATAAAGCGGATTATTTTAACACACACATGTACGTTTAGAGACGGGAAGGTTGATATACAAATGCCGGACACTCGTCCCCACGGGCAATCGTTCCTACGCTAATTTTAACACAGAAAGACATTCTTTTCTACGTTGTTTTGTCAACCCGGACATTCGTTTTTTTGACAGACAAGACAAAGATTCCTACATAATTTTGACAGCCCTAACATTCGTACCTACGTTATTTTTACAGACCGAAGATTCGTTCCTACATGATATTGACACCCCTGGCATAAGTTCCCACATTTTTGCTATCCTGGTCATTATTATCATCACATGTTATCCTAATTAACATTATACCCTGTGCAATTTTTAACTGGTAGTTTTAATGTGTCAGTTTTTAAATAATTTGATTTATTTTGTCGTGAGCATGATAACGTTGAAAATCATGCGAAAATATCGACTTCCACTGGGATCTGTAATTAGCGAAACCTTCAGAAATCTGGGCGACTTTAACTGCACAGCCACCGTATTTTAGACTAACAAGGGTGTTACTTGGTGTACGAGTGACCCTCTAAGCATAGCACAGGCTGACCGCGTTCGTTGGTTAGAAGTTCCATGTTGGAGGTACATTTGAAGGAGTATCCTATGAATATATATACACAGTGTTCGACACTAACGGGAGTCCGGTGGTCCGAGACTCCTGGAAATAAAACTCGGACTCCTTGTTTTTGTGTCAAGGAAGTCCGTCGGACTCCTATAAAACTTTCAGCTGCATTTGTTTTTTGTCACATTAAAATTGTACTAATTTAATATTAACCCTCTACATACTGCAGAAGGAAGTTTTTAAAACCAGGTCATAACCGCACACTTCGACCACTGCTTGAGAACTGTAAGAGTTCATTTTAACAAGAAAGATTATCGACAGCTGGTCTATTGATAGTGAAAAGTATTCAATCAAAAATAAGTGATGTCGGAAGTATATACAAAACCAGAACAATACCGACATTTGGACTATGCACTTCAATAAGTATTTTTCTTTTATCCAATGAAAACCCCTGTCTGCTCTACAAGTTTGTTTTCAGAAGACTTTTATTGTCGATGGTATAGTATATGTAAGCAAAAAAAAGAAAATCCATTTACCAGTTTTAGTGAAACTACTTGGAACGCAAAGAACCCAAGTATGTTAACAAATTCGTTGAATAAAAACCCTGTTCACAGTGCTCTGTCAAATCTTACACATATGTACCTAGCAAGAGTCCTTATTAGTTCTAATGAGCACCACTTGCTTGCAGTGCTCTTTTGTGATAACATATGTAACATTGTTAATCATCGTCCCTACATAGTCCGTTATCGAAATGTACATTGTTTACACGAGAGATTATATTTATTTCCAATATTCGCGAAACTTTGTTAGAAGATTGTTCTACATGACAATTGGGTAAATTCCGAAACATCGTTCAAATACTAGGTTGAAATGTCAAATTAAATGAAAAGTTTCTTAACATTCAAGAAGTTACATGTTTGCAAAATCCTCATGAAACTTGCTAAGAACACGTTTTTTAAATGGTATATGGTTAAATGAGTTTGAAAACGGTGCAGGTCTACTGAAAAATATGAGTGCCAGTGGGCTAAGACGTTTTCCTTATGCGGCTGAAACTTTAAAAAATCTAGAAGTCAAATGTTCTGTCAAATCATCATGAAACAATCAGAACAATTGTACTCATGATATTTCAACTGAATTCTAAATAGATTCTATCCGTTCCAAAATACGACTTAAGGTGAAAGTAGTTTAAGGAGGGATTATTTAGAAGTCACTCTTGTTAATCATTTTGTTCGTCGGACGTTTTAAAATGTTTTTTTTTTAAATAATACCCTCACTGAGGGTTACTTGGTTTATATGTATGGAGCAAACACTTAAACAATGCCTTCCCTGAAACCGCAAGGTCAAGAGGTTTGGTTTTTTAGCATGTGTCATTTTATTGTGGACGTCTGCCAATTTGTTTTAATATCGTCCCTCGGGTAAAAACTGGCCACGCCAAATGATCCAACTATATTATAAGACTTAAAAATTAAAACAAAGTTTTCTCTCAAAACGTTAGGGCGGGGATTTTGTTCACATTATACTGGTCCTGTAGCAACTTTGTTAGAATCATCCCTCTTGACCCAGCCCTATGGGTTTCTTGTTTAATTATATGTGTTTGTGAAAACTTTGAAAATATCTTCTTTTCTGAAGCCGAAGGGCCCAGAGGCGTGTTATTTTGCATGTAACGTTTTATAGTAGTCCACTGTTGCAATTGTTTAAATAATGCCCCCTCGGGTCAAAAGTTGCCACATCCAGGGACTCAAATTATTTATAAAGACTCGAATAGTAAATATCGAAATATCAAAAATCTTCTTCTTTGAAACCGCAAGGGTCAGGGTTTGATATTTGGTGTCTAACTTAACATAATTTTCCTCTTTTTTTCTTTTAAGTTTTCTCAAATAATGTGTCTGGGGTCAAAACTAACAACAACATAAAGTATGAAACAAATTCCGTTGCGCGAAATCAGAATGTCTGCACCTTTTAACATTAAAAAAATAAGCCACTCATCATTCTGCTTACACACATCAACAAAACAAAACAATCCGAAATTATTTATTTTGGTTCCTTGTCGCAGTGCATGCGAGTAGCAATAAGGGAAACTCTCGAATTCTGAATCAACCCGATCTTGGTCGTTTTTTACTACGATATTTTCTCTTTTAAAACAAGCTTTCGCTGAACAGTCTCTTATCACTATAAAAGTCATCACAATACCCGTAATTGTTTACACGATGCATGTCTTACTTTCCCAAGGCACGGAAGATGGGAACGACTGTGAATCATTTGTGCGTAAATAACCCCTTCAACTTCAACTTCAACGGTGGTAATCGACAAAATCCACTATGTAGACATCGACGTCCCATGTCACTATCAATAAATAATTTCAGAGGCTTTGTGGCAGTTTGTTGGCTTTGTTATATTATATTAAATATTATAGGGATATTGCACAGAGCAATGGGTTGGTACACCATATCACGGAGCTCAGCAAGCAAGCATATCTAAATGCATTATAACAAATAAAAAAAATTAAACTTACGATGATTAATAGCAGTCATTTTGAACTTCGATCTGAAACAAAACATGAAAGAGGATTTAACAATTTATGGTTAAGATTTGTCATAAACCGAAACATCCGGTATAAAAAGTGTCCAAATGACTACCTGAAGTATGGTCGGACTCCAAAATTTCAGAAAAAGGGGGCCCAAAGAACTCCTTTCTCAGAAGAGTGTTGAACACTGTATACATGCACAAATGGTTTTCACAGTTGGGGTATTGCCTATAATTGTAGAAACCAATGCGCGGGTGTATAAATTATTTAGGAACGAATGTCCGGGTAGTGAAAACAACGTTGGAATTAATGTCCGCCTTGTCAAAATTAGCATAGGAACGATTGTCCGGATACCGGATATACAACACTTTCTCTCTCCTGCTCCATACTGTTACCCTGCCCAATACAACCTCCGCAAAGAGTTTTGACTGGAACCGGCATAGCTGGATCAAATCCCTGCCTTCATTACAAACCAGGTGGTGATAGCCGAACCACATGGTAAATAATTTTATCGTTGTTATTTTTACTTTTTAAAAAGTTATGTATTTTTTGTATGAACCTAAATGAATACACTTTTTTCAAAATATGAAAGAAAATTATACTACTTTTCATAATATAATACGTAAACAAAAAAATAAACTCCTTCCAAATCTGGTAGGATTTTATTGTGATGGCAGAGGTTATATGTGAGAGCAAGGAACGACAACTCTGCGTGGAGATTGTGCCCAATACACAGCTCGAATTGCGATTCAAGCGATTTGCAACTCATACGAGAGCGCCGACGGTGTTGAAAGACTATTTGCAAGATACGGGGAAAGAGTTCCTTCTGAGAATGTTTCTAAACCCTTGTAAGTGAAATTGTATAAGACCATTTTTAGAAAATAGAAAAGAAAACAGATTGCGTTCGTAAACAATTATATTTCTTCTTGTGTCGGCCAAAATTGAAAAGAGGGCGAAGTCACTTGACTAGCAGAATTCCCGAACGAGGCTGAACGTGTGTATCCATTTCTAATAGTTCCACGCAACTCATCTGATTTCAACCATTCACTCTTTTGTAGATTTTGTTACGTGATGATATTGTCAACAAAAGATGAGATTGCCACAATCAGCAGTAATATATACTTCCCATTTTAATTGTTAATTCATTAAATAAATGTTCTTGATTGAAGTACTTGTTTCATTCAATTTTTTACAGACATTTTACGCTCTTCCTTTGAGCCTTTTTTATCGCGGTATTTTATCAAAGATCAATCAATAATCTTGTTTATTGATAGATCTGTAGTTTTATTTCCCCTGTGTTCAACACAAACCCATTATCTCGTTGTGATCAGATACTGTGCCAACAAATATTAAATAACAACAAGTTTTCATAAGCCACGGACAGCAGATGCCTGGTCATAAAACATAATTTATGAAACCTACATGCAGACATGTCTTCTTCTGGTAGTAGAATTAAGTACTCATTTATATGACTAATTTAGCGCCAGATACTCAAATTGGAAGTAAGTTGTCAGAAACTAAATATTTAATAACTATAAGCCAGTTTAATCATAATTATTAAGTGAATGACGGAAATTCGTTCCTACGCTAAGTTTTACACAGGTGGACGTTCGTTCCTACGTTATTTTGACGATCAGGTTATTGGTACTTAAATTATTTTATCGTGGTCATTATTATCACATTTTATTCGAATAAATATTACACTCTGGGCAATTTATAATATTTCATTAATAAATTGTGTGCTACATTTCATATTTCCATCATATTTTTATTCAGGTTTAAGAACTGTATGTGAGCATGTGAATGATAACATTAAAAGTAAATCGAATACGAAGTTACACTAACACGGAGATCTGAAAATAGCGAAACCTTGTGGAAATCGGGGCGACTTTAACAGAATTGCAACCGTATTGTAGACTTAGACGTGTGTATCTTAGCCTATGAGCGACCATCGAAGCATAGCACAAGCTGACAAAGTTCGTTTGTTAGAAGTTCCATGTTGAGAGTGAATTTGAGGCAGTGGCCCCATTACTATATACATGTATACATGTACATATTGATTGCACAGTTTAGGTATTGGCTATAATTGTACGAACCAATGTCCGGATGTAAAAATTATTTGGAAGCAAATGTCCGGGCGTAAAAAGTATGCAGGAAGGAATATCCGGACTTTCAAAATAATGTGCAAACGATTGTTCGGGTTGTCGAATAACGTTGGAACGAATGTTCAGGTATTCAAAACAACGTAGGAACAAATGTCTGCTTTGTCAAAACTAGCGTAGGAACGGTTATCAGTGGGAACGAAAGTCGTGATCATATTAAATCGCTTAATATTTATTCGTTTTCAATATTATTTTCATGCTTAGCATTTAACGTTTTAAGCTTATATCGGTTAAAGAAAACACCTTCATTGAGTAGGTCCTAGTCCTGTAAATAGTGTACGTCAGTGTACGGAACAACATATCAAAACAAACATTTTCGTATAGGTCCCTGATTTTCGTTGACCACAGCGGGGTTGAATAATGTTTCCGAAAAATACAAACATTAGAGATTTGTTATATATATTGTAACTTATAATCACTCACTCACTTTCTCACAGACTCAGCTCTTCCGCTAGCTTTTAAAAGTTGGAAGTCCTGACTTCCAAGCCTTAAATTTGAAAGTCCCAGACATAAATGTTGAAATCCCACTTTTATTTCACAATTTTAATAGACCCTACCGTAGGCCTACCGGATGTGACATAGATGGATACAAACATGTTCCAACGGTCTAGAAATAAATATATTATATTGATAGATCTTTGAATGTTCCAGCTCTATTTATTACCCGATAATCTAGTAATATTATGATTTCTATTTTCACCAAAATACGGCCAATATTGTGTGGAATATGGCAGTTGGACTTTCCGTCCGTCTGTCCGGCATTTTATTATACAGACTTTTTTCAAAACGCTTTAAGATATTGACCTGATATTTGGTGTGTGTGAGTCTCCCTACAAGACTTTCGGATGGAGTATGACTTTCGTTCCGGTAAATTGATTTTTGGCGAAGTTATGGGCCTTGGACTTTGACAAAGAAACTTGCCGGTACAAAGTTATGAATAATTTTCCATATCACCTCTCTTATTGCTTCCAACATTATTTGTTTTTCACAAATTATTAACGTCAGCAATATTAATGCCTACGATCTCCTGTATCGTTTGCTTTCATTCGCTGCTTCTCTTTCCGTGGCCAATCCAAAAAGTGTTACATCAATCAGCATTCAGGATCACAAGGGGGTATTAAATGATATGGAATTTGTGTACTAGGCAATAAGAAAACATTGCATAGGGGCTTATCTCCATTGGCGAGTAAAATAGCGCTAATCCCCTTGTTTATCAGGAACAATAAAACACATTTCTTTTGTATTGAGGGGAAGTGTACTGTGGGCCCTTTCAAGAGAGAAAAAATGCAGTAGGTTCATTATTTAAAAAATCCTAACTTCACAACCAGCAGGGCGGCCGGGCCCCTTCCCCCCCCCCCTCTGCGTACGGGCCTGATTGACGATTAATGTGTTAAAGAATTTAATAAACACACACGTCCGCCATTTTCGAAAGTGCATATACAGATTGAATTGTGGGATGGGGGAATTCCCATTGAATATGCGTTAATCACGTGACGCGATCAGATAGCTTATAACACTGTTTAGAAAAAAGACAAATCAACGCCTAAGTTTAAAATGTTACATTAACTCCTTTCAGAAAAGTTTTCGGAACGTAAATCAAATTTCTGAGAATACAAACGCTTATTTCTTTTAATTTTACCGAGTACACTCAATCCCTGATCACGAGATAGCTTTTCAGGTCATTCCTGCATGTAGATCTATATGTATGCATAGTTTGGCAATCTCAAAACACGTTATTTACCTACTGATTGCATTTTGTGTAAGGGCCATTGATATAACAAAACACAATATTCTTTTTTAAGTATTTTCAAATGCGTATAATTAAACGTGTTATCCAAAATGATATCCAGATTTCATTATTTACGGAAAGTTAAGAAAATTCTAGCAACAAAAAAAAATTCTCATGTATTTCGTGTCAACATTTGCCTTCTTAACCCTCTAGAGGCCACATTTATTGTCCGAGCTTCATGATTATTTTATGGTTATAGCATTCAAGCAGTTCATTACACATTGAAAGTTTGAAAAAGCATGTTAAAAGCTGTGCATCTATTAACTTTCTTTCAAATAAAAGTTTAACATGCCAAAGTGGTGCTTATAATTTTACTAATAGTTTTTAAAGGCCGAATCTTTTTTTGAAACAAATCAGCAATATAAAATATGAAGCAATATGTGCCTAGAACTGACCTACAACATTCTTTACAGCATCGCAATATCAGAGAAGAAGACTGGGTAGAGATTTCAAATATATTGGATGAAAAATTCTGTGATGAAATGAAAGAAGAAACCAAACCAGAGTTTGTGGCTACCAAGATCGATACAGAAGGCTATATATAGTATTCATCAGCCATTGATCACAAAAGATATAGAAACCAATAATGAAGAACTAAAGTCAAGCAATATGCCATTGAGCCAATGTGAAAATGGGGACAGTGATTCTGGCAGTGATTTAAACATTCCTCTGGCGACGCTTATTCAAAAGAGATAATTGAGAACTAAAAGGGCCTTTTTTCAGTCAAGTAGCACTGAAAATGAATCAGTCTTTGATGACGATGTGACAGATCTAACATATAAGGTACACAAGGAAGAATTGAACAATTCTATTTCAGACACAGATTCATACGAAATCAAAATTCCACATTAATGGCAAAAAGTCAAAACCAAAATATCAGTTTCAAAAAATGTTTGACGAATCGTAGATATAAGAACTGGAAAATAAAACAAACTGCTCTATCGAGAAAAAAGCGTGTGACTCCGGGCAGACCTAATATCTATCATGCAATACATAAAGCAAAACAGGAATGTTACAAAACAAATAGAGCAAGAACTCTTCTCAAGGAATCACATCGGCAAAATATAGATACTCTGCTTGCAAACAACGGATTAAAAAGGAAAGTTGTGAACTGTGATGGCAATTGCCTGCTCAGTGCCATCAATATGTCAACAATTGAATTCCCTACGACCGAAAAATTTTAGACAAAAACTCTGTGATCACCTTAGTGAAAATCCACAGACATATATGGAATCTGTAGCTTCTGAAGGACATTCTTGTCAAAATGAAAAACATAGAATGTACACTGAGCAAATAAGTTACTTAAGGGAAGAAGGCCAATGGTCGAATGATCTTTCTTACGCAATGCCACTTGCTTTAGCAAATTTGCTAGGGAGGACTCTGAAAATGTATTGCAGTAACCGAGCTAATCCAGTCTATGAAATACAACCATATTTATCTACACAAGAAAGAGAAGAGAGGGGTGCAATCAATTTAGCTTTATTTCAAATACGTGGTTTTGAACATTTTGATGCCTGTTCCAATTTAGAAGATAGTAAGCACCTTCAAGAAACACCAGAGACATCTTTGCAAGAAACTAGTAGAGTAACACCGCCATCTATGTCATCTTCAACTTTGGAAACTTTGGTAAGAGTTCAAATAACACCAAGAAAGCAGGCATGTTACATCAGTCCAATTAAAATTAACAGAAAGAGGAAGAGAGTTGCTGAACCTGCAAAGTGGAAGAAGAACATGAGAAAACACCGACGTGTACATGGTCTTGACTATGCAAGTACAGCTGGAAAACAAGTGTCAGGAAGGAAATTGAAACATGGCTTATGCAATTGTAAATGTAACTGTAAGGATATCTTCTCACTTGAAAGAAACAGAATCTTCCAAGATAACTGGAGCCTAGGTTCTTATCAACGTCAGAAGAACTTCTTATGTCCAAACATAATGGCATAGGGTGTAACGACTGATCTGATTTGACGTTTCACTTGTAACGTAAAAAATGCGAAAAACCTTATTGGTAAATATTCCGGTGATCATAAATTGGAGAAATGGTGGGTGTGCGAAAATGAGACCTCCTTAAAATAAGTGGATCCACAGTATGACGTCATTGGAATGTGCGTTTAAAAACGTCAAACTTTATGTTTAAAAGTATGGATTGGTGGACAAAACTTGTCATTATGTGCGCATCGTTATAAAACAATTATTTCTAATGATTTATGACAAACACATGTTTTGTGGATATGCTGAAGACATTGAATATTTTAATAATTATTCTTACATGTTTACTGTATTGAATAACATAAATCTTTTAATTTTTCATTGAAACCTACTTTTATTTAAATAACATAAATCTTTACTCAAATAAAAATATATATAAGGCGTAGGTTAAAACTAAACCCATACATACCAGAGTAGGTAAGCAGCTAGTAGTTCTCGCTTGATTTCTTTGCTTTCTCAACTGATTTTTTTCTCCTTGCAGTATTTGATGTAACATTATGCAGTCAACCTGTTTATTGCAAATGACGAACACATATTTTATAGAAAATGTTTAAAGATATATTCTTGTTCTGTAATCAAATCCCTGATCATTAAAACAAGGAACCAATTTTTCTCAATACATGTTGCAAACTGACACAAATTTGGCAATATTTTAAAGACACGTTCTTGCTTGTTCTTTTTGATGCCCTGTGTTAGTGTCATTTATTTACAGATTAAGAAGAAACAATATTACGTAAATTGGTTAAGGAGTTCGCAATTTATTTTAACAAATATTATTAAAACGGACATAATACAGTTTATGGAATGACATAAAATAAATATTGAACAAAGATACGCATGTATATTAAAACATGCCTACTTTAAATAATATAAAGATTAAAAACAGTAAAATACATATACAATATGTACTGCAATATATTTGTATAATTTGTAGTTAACGGTATATGTCTGTTTTTTATTTAAATTTGTTGTCGAATTAATTTCTTTTAGTTATATCACTGACTTATGTCAGTCAACCTTCTCACAAAATATGTGAAAAAGTGCCTTCAAAATCTTACACTTTCTTACTGCCATGACCATAAAAATGACCCCAGGTCAGTACAGTGGCAAGGTGGGGGGCCATCCTTATTATGGTGTGAAGAGGCAGAATGAAAAAAAACAACGAACAATTATTCAAAGCAAAGTTAAATATATCAATATGCTTAAATGTATTTTGAAACAAATATAACTAGTTAATATTGAATGGTTGAGAATAAATTAAATTTATACAGACATGTTTGCATTCATATTTCCTAAAGATTAAAAAAAATCTAGATCTCTAATGCACAGTGGCATAGAGGTGACATTTACTCCTCTTTTCTATAAAATGCACTCCTCTTTTTTATAACTCGTTCCCACGACATACTAACTAGAGGGAACGAGTTCACTATGTCGTTGGAATGACTTATTAAGTCGAGAGAACGAAATACAAAAAAGAGGAGTACAAAACTAAATAAATGAGGAGTGCAATGAAAAAAGAGAGCAGTGCATTAAATAAAGGAGGAGTTCATTAAACAATTTACCGCACCGCTCTTTTTGTCGTTGCACTCCTCTTTTATTTAGTTTTGCACTCCTCTTTTTTTTCTATCTCGATCGTTCCCTTTACTTAGTGAGTCGTTCCCACAACATAGCTAACTCGTTCCCACGAGTTAGTAAGTCGTTCCATTGAGTTAGTTAAAATACTCTCTTCTTTTGTTTATTGCACCATGTTTACTGCACTGCTCTTTTTTGATTGCACGCCTCATTTATTTGTGCACTCCTCTTTTTTTCTGTCTCGTTCACTCGACTCAGCTGACTGTTCCCTCGAGTTCGTGTTAGTAGGTCGTTCTCTGAAGTATGTCGTTGGAACGATATAGAAAAAAATAGGAGTGAAATGTACAACAAGAGGAGTGATTAACAAAAAGGAGTGAATGTCACCTCTATACCACCGTACTACTGATGATCTATACATGCATGTTTTACTGGAATGTTTTGAACAACTTTGATAGAGGATCACCCATCGATCATTTATGTGAAGGTTTGTTCGAATCTGCCCAGTGGTTGAAGTGGAGATTTGAAGCTGATTGTAGACAATACAAAAAGAAGGCAATAACCACATTAGCTTAAACTCGTAGTAGAGGACCAACATACAAGATGCAAGGCAAATACTAAAGCACAGAAGATTTAACAGTATGCAGTCGATGAAATTGTGATCAACCTTCAACTTAGGTAATTCTTGGTTAATCTTTTAATTTTGTTATACAAATTATGTGAACCTCGTTTTGTGACCAGCTTTTACCACTGCATTCAAATTTAAACAACTGCTGTAGAGAGAGAATCAATTTGCATTTACAACATAGGCATCAATTTACACAACCTAAGTGACAAGGCGGTTCAGAATATAACAAGTTATAAGTAGTTTTTGGTCTATCTAAGTGTTTAAAAGGATCTTGGCCCTGGAGTGCGGAATGTAAAGACTCAATGATCATAATTAACAAGAATGTTAGTGAACATATATAATATGTAACCTATTGGCTTTGCATTTTAAATGCGCTGATGTTGAATATTATGTTGATATTTATAAATCTATATAAACCATTTGACCCTAAACCATTCAGGCTATGTTTCATTTGGCAAAGTTAAAACCATCAAAGCATTTATAGTGTTCATTAGCTTTTTCTTAGATTTAATATGGTAACCTAAGTTTTGAATACACTTTACTTAGATTTCATTTTTGTGGTGATATTGTGATGATACAAATGTTTACCAAATTTCATCAACATTTAGTCATAAGGGTAGCTTCTACAGTTGTTACAACTTTAGCGTAACATATAACCTGTTGACCATGTTTTTGATATCAATTGACCCAAATTTTACCTGGACTTAAATATTGTCGAGATAAACATTTTTACTAGGGATGGGAATCGTATCCGAAATCGGTATCCGGATAACCGTATCCGCTATCCGAATATATCCGGATATCCGTATTCTTTTGTAAGTAAACTACAAAAGGCTGTTACCATCATTACAACAATGTGAAAACGTTTATGTGCACTGTTTACAGAATAAAAACAACACAATATAACGAATTTATATGATTTCTTTATTTCAATTATTGTATTTATAAGAACAATATCAAAGTCGCAAGTAGTATTTTCTTTTAAAACACACACACACACATCGTAACACTAAAACAAAAGCATACTACGATATATACTGTACATTGTACATACATTTAATACATTCACTTTAATTTAATTTGTATTTGCTAAGATGCACTGACCTAAGGTTCTTGTTTATGAACATAATTGCATCGACTAAGTCGCTATTGAGTCTGTTCCTTAGCTTGGTAAGTACCAAGCCGGCCGACGAAAACACGCGCTCAGAAGGACCCGATGTTGCCGGAATTGCCAGAAAACTTCGGGCTTCGGGCTTCGGGCGACAAATGCCGGTTTGGGAAATCGCAATTCGTATACACATTTTCAACAGATAAATATTGATTGACCATGATCGCCCCGCCCACTTAGTCACGTGGCTCACTGGTAAAAGAGATGTGTGTCACATATTTATTATGCAAATGCAAACCAATGTAAGTTTATAAAGAACATTAGCTGTGTATAACGGATGTTTCGGTACTTTAAACACGCTCCCAAACGATTGCGCCCTTACCGGAATCTATCCGGTTACTGTGTGTAATGGTGGTATTAGTTACAAATTTATACCTCAACACTGGTATTTAACCATGTTTTTTGCGAAAATACTAACGAAACATTTTGTCACATGTATTTTACACGAATAGCGCTTTATAACTGGAATTTTGTTACCGAAATCCCCCTTGGTATTATGTATAAAATTGCAGACCAACAAAAAGTAGGTTTCGATACGTTTTTATTAAAATAGTAGCATAAAATAGTAGCATAAAATAATTTGCGCTTGTTTCTGACAAAAAAAGCGCTTTATAACGTTGATTTCGTTAAGTAACGCAAATACCTATATTCCCTATTAGTTTATATATATACCCGATATAATTCATAATTAATATTGCTTATATGACATTTCAGTTTCTGAAATAAAATAATTTTCTATAAGGGGGATGTTAGTAATTTTGGTTATTCTACATATTGAAGCTTCCATTCGCACTTGTCAAGACCACATTTCCGCGTTGGAAATGGTAGAAATTAAATTCCTCTAAATCATCTATCTGGAGTTACATGTACCACTATGTTAGAAATACACATATTTGCAATGAAAAGCTTCAGAAAAGCTTTATAATTATCTAGTTTAATTGATGATAAATCCATAACTGAAACTTTCACCTGTAACATTTATTTTTAAGAAGTCTTTATTTTTTGGATTTAAGAGAAAGATGATAACCGACATGTTGTGTTTTTAAAGAAGCAATTCATCTTTGTAGATTTCTTTTTCTAATTGTTCGCATATTATAACTTCATGTTCAATAACTGAAACCAAAAACTGACTATGAATTGATTTTTTTGAAGTAAAAATGTCACATACATGTATACTAGAACAGAGTTGATGGAACACTACCTGTGCATGTACCATTCAGAAAGATATAGCCCGGGGTCAAACAAACATCGTTGTTTGTTAGTGTTCACTGATTTCACCTTCAATGTGGCGTCTTTAATAACCACTGTGGTATAGGGTCGAATTTGACATTTAGCCCTTCATCACTTATATACGTATTTTGACATGTTTGTTGTCCCGTAGTAAGTTACATTTAATTAAATATCTTTCTTACTAAATTCAAGTTTTAATGCTTCATTTCCAACCCTTAGATACTGATGAGCAGCAAACAGCATAAAACCTGAACAGACTGCCAGTTACTCGCAGGCTTTTTTGGTTTTATGCTGTTTGCACATAGCTATTTTCACTTTGCTTCTGATTGTGATATAGGGACGAATTTGACATTAAGGCTCCTCAGATCATAAATGAATTGAACGGATGCTACTTTAAAAGACATCACAGACTAAGTTTACCGATTATTGGTTTATACTGTTGTTGTAAAATTAGCAAATGGTTACATAGTCAGATTGATTTCAAATGTATAGAAACAGATAGGTTTACTAAAGTATGTGAATTTGTATCAATTTTAAATTCAACCCTTACTTTACTTAGAGCTGTATGCATACTAAGATAACATTTTTATATTGAATAGTAATAATTCAATTTGTTGATTCAAAATTCACCAAAAATTAAAAATTCATACTACATGTACTGTGATATGACTTCAAATTTTGCAACCTAGTATAAGAATGGCGTAAGTTGTCAACACAGTTTTTCACTTGATTGTAATGCTTTAAAATTTTAAACAATCATCTTTGAACAAAATCAAGAGGAAAGTTATCACTAAGAAAGTAAGGAATTTAATTCGACTTGATAAAAGTGCAAAGCCATTTTTTTTACTTTTCTCATTGTATAGTCCAATTAATCATACATTGTAAGCACCTGACAAGGAAAGTATATTTCATTGTAAAGTCCAATTATTCATAAGCACCGGACAAGGAAAGTATATTTACAACAACAATTAACACCACTCCATACATATGTACTAGTCAGGTTGGCCAGTACAAATAAACTGGGAGAAATAATGCAAAATTATATTTTGCTGCAGCAAAACTGTATGGTGTCTAAAAACTAATGCTATTAACAAGGAGTATAAAGGGGTGTAAAATTCCTATGACCGACTCGTCTGAAACGGGTAATTTACCATTGTACAAGTCACGATTTCCTGTCAGCCAGTCTGCAGACAACTACAACATTGATCTAACAAAACGATCAAAAATGTTTTGATGACATGTTTTATTTTTTTTTTTGCTTGAGAGATGTAAAAGTAGATTATCACAAATCTGTGCAGAGTGACCGACCAAGTGACTCCAATAAACATCCTTTAAATCTTTGCTTTCTGAGGTGTAACTAAACAGGAAACCAATTCATTTCAAACTAGAGTGTTTTAAATTAAAAGAAAATAAAAAGATGCAAATATGTAAAGTATTGTTAGTTTTATTATGACTATTCCCTGGCCAAAACATGCAACAACATATTTTGCATTTTCAACACCACGTCATAATAGTTATGCAAATAAAATGAAAATGTAGATATTTGTAGCACAGAGAACATTGAAATATATGGTGGCATGTAGGTTAGATCTAAAATATATATTTCTTTATGTACACACATAAAGACCTAAACATGAGACCTCACATGCCAACATGAAAAAAAATTATATATTGGATTGCTCATCAATGCATCAGGAGAAATCTTTACAATTGGTTAACAGATTTGTAGTACATGTAACAAAACTTCATCTTGTTTGATTCGATATGGATTTTGTTTCTGCATAAAATACTTATCAGTCTCTCTATATCTATCTACATGTACATAAACCTTATTTACAGCGATTCTTTATATTTCATTTCCTATTTTTCGAACAAAATAAACGAAGCTCGGTGAATAAATAAGAAC
Organism: Dreissena polymorpha; assembly: GCF_020536995.1. Classification (NCBI taxonomy): domain Eukaryota; kingdom Metazoa; phylum Mollusca; class Bivalvia; order Myida; family Dreissenidae; genus Dreissena; species Dreissena polymorpha. Next base: position 61,466,369 of record NC_068356.1, read on the forward strand.
TACGCATTCGGCTTGTGAGAAAATGGCGGACATGTCGTTAGCAACCGGCGCGCACGATTTATCGATCGCTGATTGGTCGATATATATTTAGATAAGAATCTGATTGACAGTTGGCGAGATAACAATTGGTGTTATAAATCGGGAAGTAAGGACCATAAAACAAAACACGGAGGCGCAAGTTGGCAATTATGCAACTCGGTCATTATCACCAAGGTGATCGGGAACTGGCTGGAACACTCGCTGAGCAACAACCAATTAACGGATTTGTGTCAGTCTGTCAACGATGCCTGGTATACAGATTAACGTCGAAATATCCGATAAGGAACATAGTGAGCATAATAACAGGGGTTATATCGTTTAATCAAGTATTCGGATACTCTTTTACAATTCGGATACTTGACCAGTATTCGGATATCCGGATATCCGGATAATCGTTACCATCCCTAATTTTTACTTCTATATTTTATTTGGCCTTATCCGAAAATCGGAGTTTTCTTTACTAGATCTGTACTGTAACTGTGCTCTACTTTGCTGTCGGTGTCATGAACTATTATGAAATCCTTGTAGGTCCCGACTTTGATGGCATGAAAGTATTAAACTTTGCATGTTGTGTTGATTTACCCAGACAAAATGGACATGCGTTAATTAGAAGCGAATTCATAATTGTCTTCGTGAGGTAATCATCAACGGTTTGGAGTAGATCTAACATGATTTGTTATACATAACATGCTCTTTTGCCACAAAACAATACATACATGTGTTTTCATGACAACACACAAAAATTATAATAACTTTTGTCAGGTTCATTTAGATTATTTTAGATAATTACATTCAATAAAAATATTAAAGCCACACACTTTGCCTCTGACCTTGAGATGAAATACATGTTAATCAATACATATAGATGCAATTTGAAAGTGTGCAAAATTGTCATTAAATATATAGCCTAGTTAGCAAGTAATTTATTATTTTTCAAACGGTACCGTTTTTAAAACCGAAAGAAGGATTTCTATACGTATACGTCCATTTCGACAAACGCGGTAATTTTTAAGTTTTAACACGCAAAAAAGATGGATTTATACCTTGTAACCTCCAGATATATTCTAACTGGCATGGATAAAATTAAATATAAAGCCTAGTTAGCAAGTATTTTATTATTTTTCAAACGGTACCGCTTTTAAAACCAAAAGTAAGATTTCTTTACGTATACGTTCATTTCGACAAACGCGATTATTTTTATGTTTTAAAACGCAAAAAAAGACGAATTTCTACCTCGTAACTACCAGATATATTCTAACTGGCATAGATAAAATTAAATCTATAGCTTAGTTAGCAAGTAATTTATTATTTTTCAAACGGTACCGTTCTTAAAACCGAAAGTAGGATTTGTATACGTATACGTCCATTTCGACAAACGCGATTATTTTTAAGTTTTAAAGGGCCGAAAAAGACGGATTTCTACCTTGTAACCACCAGATATATTCTAATTGGCATAGATAGAATAATTATGTTTCTTATTTATACTTAAATTTACTATGTCAAATAAGTTGTGTGGCTTTAAGATAATCATGCAAAATGTATACCAAGTAAACAGGTTTGGGAACTTATATATGAAAATTGTACTACTTTAATGTGGTTTCACTGGGCCGAATGCAGAAATTATATGTTTGTCAAACGTCTCCTATATAACATGTTTAAGGAGCCACATTTTACTGAACTGAACATCTGGGAATTTCTTGAATTACCATCACAATAGGGGGATATCTTGCCTTTTTTGTGAGGTAAAAGTAAGACGCTCAATTTATTGATAAAAAAAGTCCCACAACTTTCAAAATTGTGAGAAATTTAGTCACAAACTTCTCAAAATTTTACAATCAATACTTGTAGAAATTGTAAAATTATGTTTGTTATGCATAGGTATAGAAAAATATTTTCATTGGCTTGACAATTTTGCTTTCGAAAATTCTGACAAGTTAACTATATCGTCAATGATCCATAGTCAATAACTTTGACACACATTAAAATGTTTGTATATGTGATGTCTGTTGTGTAGCTGGACACATTAGTTATACATTGAATTTTAGTTCTCGTGTGAGAAATGTAAGCCATATATTTTTTCCAAGTTTAAAACCTTTGTCAATAACAATTGTGCCATGTCACATGCGCATGCGCATAGGATTCCCTACAAATCATAAATAATTACAATATTTGAAATTAAAATGCATTTTTATTAAAATGCAATTTAATCAATTTGAAAAGAAATTATTCAAACTTTAAACAATATTTACACATATAAACGGATAAGAATACGACAATCTACTCCAAAGTGCTTCCCTTGCCTCGCTCTCTGCCAGTTCTACATTACTCAAGTGTTTTCACTTTTATCACATGATCTTTCTGATTCAACGCATTTCCGGTGTAAAAGTGCATGCTTAAATCTTACTGGGATTTCTTTAAAGTGACTCCACATTCGAACAAATCTGAATCTTTACCCCATGCTGACTTTTTTACCAAATGATCACAATTTTTACTATACAATTTACTAATGGTCTAATGATCTGGTGTGGTTTATTAGCCGAGCTTACGTTACAACACTGGTTTCACCAGTTTCATACTTGTAATTCCTTAACAACAAGCAATTTCGTTAAATTGATATCCCCCCTTCTCTTCTCCTCATTTATATATAGACACCTATGACGTTTCATGTTAACAAAATAGTTTCTGAGATATAGCCCTAAAAAAGTTTGTGACAGACAGACGGATGGATGGTACTTTTGAATATAAAATGTCGGTTAAATGTCAAACAATTTACAAAGGCTGTTTTTGTAAAATAGTGTGGATATATTAGATTTGTGAAATGCTTGCGTCAAAATTGTGAGATGGCTGACCCAGGCCACACGCAAAGAAGGTAAAGAGCCCAACAACATTTACAGGTTTTGATAACAGAATAACTCCATAATGTATTGCAGTATAACCGCATGATGTATCGCAAAATAACCTTTAATTTCAAACTCTGTCTACAGAAAATAGGTAAGAGTGGTGGTAGAATGATAATTATTAAAGCAAAGTTAACAAGAGCATCGCCTAGCGGGTGCAGACTGCTCATTTATTTTTATTTTTAAAGGTGAAGGGACCTATCTCAATACCTCAATCCAAAAGGAGGGAGTTGTGGGGGTGGAGAGGGGTGTTTAGTGTGGGGGTGTGGTCATTTATTACAATATCTTCCAAAAAAAAGAAAAAAATGAAAAAAATAATTGGTGGGGGGGGGATTTTTGGGTGGGATGGTTGGACGATCTTTCAAAAATAAAATAATAAAAATAAATGTTTGTGTTTTTTTTAACAGTGTTTCAAAAAACAATTTTTTTTTTTTGGGGGGGGGGGAGTGGAATACGGGGGGGTCGGGGGGGTTGAGAGGGGGGTTATAGTGTGAGGGTGTGGTCATTAATTAGATGATCTTCCAAAAATAAGATAAAAATGGGAAAAAAATAGGGAGGGAATTCTGGTGTGGGGCGTGGGGATGGTTTGGGTGGAGTCTATGTTTGTATGTCAGGTAAGTGTTGTTTTGTCAAAGTATGAATCAAATCTGATCATAAATAAAGAAGTTATGGCAATTTTAGGAAAATTTAATCATTTGACCTTGAGAGTCAATGTCATACAAAGGTCAAGGTCAAATCAAACTTCCCAGATACAGTACCATCATGATAGTATGAAAGTATTTGAAGTTTGAAAGCAATAGCCTTGATACTTTAGAAGTAAAGAGGATCTAAGCACAAAATTTAACCAAATATTCAAAGTTACTAAGTCAAAAAATGGCCATAATTCCGTCAAAATGCCAACCAGAGTTATGCATCTTGTCCTGTTCAGTCCCCTTATGATAATTAGCGAGTGTTCGAAGTCTGAAAGCAATAGCTATGATACTTTAGGAGTAAAGTGAACCAAAACACAAAACTTAACGAAATTTTCAATTCCCTAAGTATATAGGGGCCATAATTCTGTCAAAATGCCAGTCAGAGTTACATTACATTGCCTGCACAGTCCCCTTATGATAGTTTGTAAGTGTTGCAAGTTTGAATGCAGTAGCTTCGATACTTTATGAGAAAAGTGAACCTAAACACAAAACTTAACCGGACGCCGACGCAGACGCTCCAGTGATGACAACAGCTCTTTTTTTTTCAAAAAATAGATGAGCTTAAAATGATTCTGTAAATTGCAGTGGAATTGTAAACTTGTTAAAATTCACTGTATATTGCAATTTGAACCAAAAATTTTTCTCGTGCCATTTTAATAAGACAAAAGAAAATTATTGCTTTTATTGAGGTATAAAAACCATTAAAAAATTATTACAATTTTATATGCAGAAATATGCAAGTACTATACTGCCATAGATAGTCTAGGAGATAACATAGCACATTTATGTATTCTATATGACTAAACTATACATGTCATTCAATTACAAGTAACTTGCAAAGTATCTTCTGGAGCTTGCTTAAAATTGTATAATAAGTGTACGAACTGAATCTTCTAAAACCAAACCTCTTTAACCATTGATGGGTTTTCATACTCAAAATACTTTTTCCAAGTATATAGTCACAATAATGGTATTGTTTAGTTTAGTGTGTCTTTCAGAAATCACGTTAAGTTTCAATTAAACATTTATCATTATAAATAAAATCGTCCTTGTTAAAAAGGAGAACACTCCTAGTTATTAACAAGTGGTTGAAGTATGCATTCATGACTCTGTATTGAACCACTTGAGAACAATCTACCATTCATCCTCCTCCAGTCTGAATGTTTAATATTAAAAGTGTTGTGGGTTTTTTTGGAAGAGAGCATAACGAAATTTCCAACTAAAAGTTTTTTTTTATAGATTATACAATGTTTAGCTTTAATATTTCATGTAGAATAAATTGTGGCCTTCAGTGTCTGTATTCTAGTTTTGTACGATATGGGCGGAAAGCAACACATGAACATTCAGAGTATTGTAGAATCACTTGAATTGATTCTTGTTTAAGAATTAATTCGTGTACGTTATAGTTTGTTGTCAAATAACCCACGGCCGGAGGTTTAGATGTGTAGGGATTAAATCACGAGTGCGAAGCACGAGTGATTTGAAACCACACATCTAAACTTCCGGCCGTGGGTTATTCGACAACAAACTATAACGTACACGAATTATTTCGAGTCTAACACGGTTTTTACTAAAGATTTATCCAATGTATCTTATTTTTCTTGTGTACTATTTTATGTGAAGTTCCGCTCATAAAAATAACTTTCGGATGTTCTGTCGATCAGATACCGGTATTACGCTGGTTGAAAATGTATCGGCATTTTTTGTTAAGTTACAGCGCGTGCTTTCAGTGTATATGCTCCGCCCATAATTATTGCAGAGTAACCCATAGACGATTTTCTTCTTTGTTTATATGGAATTTGGCACGTGCCGTGTTAGAACTTATTGTTTTCTTAATTTTATTTTTCACATTTTTAATCATTTGTATGTCGGAATCTTTAATTTCGTTTGCAGATTTCAGTATGATTTCCCATGACACATGTTTGGACACAGACAAATCAAATATAGATCATCACCAACATTTTGATATACTTAATACGTAAACAATACTACTATGTGTCATAATTTAATGAAGCACATATATATTTATCAATACTGGAAAAATGACAAACAGCCATAATTCTGCATAAATTGATTGCATCAACAATTCCTGCCATTATAATCAATTATGCATGATCTTTCTTCAGCTGTTGATTGAAATTTGCAAAGCATTTAAAGAGAAGTTGAGTTACAGAAAATATTTTTATTATCCCCACGCTTTTAAAAGCGTGGAGACATAGAATGGATCACCGCGTTCTGTTCGTCCGTCCGTTCGTAGTGGCAACTATCTCCTCTTACACTATTAGCACTAGAACCTTGAAACTTACACACATTGTTTCTATGAGCATATGTGCGACGGTGCACTATTTGGAATTTTGATCTGACCACTGGGTCAAAAGTTATCGGGGTAACATGGGGACATTTTCAATCATTTTACTAACAACATGCGACGCACATGATAATAACTGTTGACCCTGGGGTCAGATCAAAAGAGTGCACCGTCGCACATATGCTAATAGTGTAGGAGGAGATAGTGGCAGACCACGCCCACCAAAAATTTTGTTTCAACATAACTTCTTCATTTATTCACCAATTGACTTTAATGACTTTATTGAAATTAATACTGGACATCTCTTATGACAACACGGTCTATCTCGACCATCCATGTTCAAATTACCCACTCCATCGCCATTGATAAAGGTAAAGGCAGCTTGGTTCCCGTCCTCTTTCAAATTTTTCGAGAGGTCAATGGGTACTACTACCCCGTACCCCCAAATTTTTTTTCGTACCAAAAATTGTTCGTACCCTATTTTTTGTCGTACCACAATTTTATTTCACACCCACATTTTTTTCGTACCCAAATTGTTTTTCCTACCCCATTTTCTCGTACACCCAAATTGTTTTCGTGCCAAAAATGTTTCGTACCCAATATTTTTTCGTACCTAATTTTTTTTCGTTCCCAAATTTTGTTTCGTATCCAATTTTTGTTCGTACTCAATTTTTTTTGTACCATTTTTTTTTCCTACCCAAATTCTTTTCGTAACCCAATTGTTTTTCGTACACAAGTTTTTTTTCGTACCCAAATTTGTTCGTACCCAAATTTTTTTTCGTACCCAAATTTTATTTCGTACCCAATTTTTTTCGAACCCAATTTTTTGTTCGTACCAAATTGTTTACGTACCCAAATTTTCTTTCCTACCCAAACTTTTGTTCGTTGTACCCAAAAATTTGTTTTCGTTGTACCCAATTATGTTTTCGTATCCAATATTTTTTTTTACCCAAAAATTTTTTCGTACCCCAATTTTTTTTTCGTACCCAAATTTTTTTTCGTACCCAAATTATTTTGGCATAATTTTTTCGTACCTAAAATGTTCGTACCTAAAAAAAATTATCGTACACAAAATTTTCTTACCCACATACATAATTGTGGTGATATAGATAAACTTAAATTGATGCTTTATATCCATCCTCTTCAAAAGCATCGTCACACAGTACTGTCAGTACTTTGATTGTTATTTGTCATTGATTATCCCCACGCAATTGGAGCGGGGGGATTATGTGGTTATCTCCGCCGTCTGTCCGTCCGTCCGTTCGTCCTGGCCACTATCTCCTCCTACGCTATTAGCACTAGCACCTGGAAACTTAAACACATGGTAGCTATGAGCATATGTGCGACAGTGCACTATTTGGAATTTTGATCTGACCCCTGGGTCAAAAGTTATGGGGGTTGAGATGGGGCCGGGATAGAGATTTTCACTCATTTTTTTAGGTTATTTTACATTTACTTCCTCATTTCTACACCTATTTACTTCACATTGATACTGAACATCTCTTATGACAATATTGTCAATCTCAACTATGCATAGCCCCATTACCAATCCTGGGGCGCCCCGCCCACATAGACCACGCCCACCAAACAATTTGTTTTAACATAATTTCTTCATTTATTCACCAATTGACTTCAAATTAATACTGAACATCTCTTATGACAACACGGTCTATCTCGACCATCCACGTCCACATTACCCATCCCAGGGCCCCGCCCACATATGCCACACCCAACCAAAATTGCCTTTTACTATAACTTCTTCATTTCTACACCGATTCATTTCTAATTGATACTGAACACCTCTTATGACAATACGGTCAATCTCAACTATGCATGGCCCCATTACCAATGCTGGGGCGCCTCGCCCTTATAGACGACGCCCACCAAAAATTTAGATTCAACATTATGTCTTCATTTATTCACCAATTGACTTCAAATTAATACTGAACATCTATTATCACAACACGGTCTATCTCGACCATCCATGCCAACATTACCCAACCCGGGGTCCCGCCAACAGAGGCCTTGCCCACCCAAAATTGCCTTTTAATATAACATCTGTGCGGCGTAGGGATACGCGTCGGCCTCTGCCGCGCCACTTCTAGTAATTATTTTATATTCTATAAAAGAAACTATAAATGTGTCATTGATGCCCCCCATGGCACATGTTTGGACGCAAACAAATCCACTATGATATTCCACAAACGGAAAAATCACAAAGGTCGATAACTCAGATAAAATTGGTAACTGTCAAAATGCCTTTCTTTAGGATCATATTCACATATGATCAGCTCAGAAGGGAAGTCCACTCCCGAAGATTTCACTGCCTTCAGACTGCGCACTTCCTCTTCAACCTCTTCCTCTAGTAAGCACGACTATCGTCAACCGCTTCCTGGTCTGAAATCGTTCTGACAGAGACAGGTAAAAGCACGTATTTAAATTGGTCGCTGTGTTAGATTTGAACAAATTACTATAAAGGCCGATGGATGAGGTTACATAACAAATATAAAAACTGTGCTATTTGGTTAAAATATGCTTGGCGGTTTGGAGGAGATGTCGTTTAAAGTTAATTGACAACTTACAGGCCAGAGCTAAGATGAGCTAGTTTCAAACTTGGCCGATATTTATTTGGGACAAATTTTCTGACCAAACTTTCATAAATATTGGCTGATTAATGTGGCACTTAGTGAATTAAAAATGTTTTACTCAGGTTTATTGTTTTATGAATTCCGCTCATTGATACCTTTACACCCATGAAGTTTTATGTTGAAATCTTGTATTGTATCTGAGATATAGCCTTGAAAAGTTACATCATACAAAACAACAAAGGACAATAACCCTTATTTAAGATAGTGAAGGGTTGTGGTTATTGTGCATGTCACTTCTTCAGTCATTCAACTGTAAAAGTTTTAGCAAAATCATCGCAGTTTAGTAGGAGTTGAGTACACACTTTTTAGGCCTATAGTGTCTATAGAAGAAGCAAATGACAAAGAGCCATAATTCAACTTAAACTGGATAAATAAACAACTCACATCTTAATGATCATTTACACATCCAGGACTTTAAGCAGAGAAAATTTAAGAAAAAAATCTGGCACAAACTTAAGAAGGAATTGAGTACACATAATATTTGGGCTTTGACATAGTCGAAAAACATGCAAAGGGCCATAATTCTACCACAAATGGTTGCGGTCAAAATGGCCTTACATGTATTTACGATCATCTGCACATTAACGTCTTTCAGCTATGAGAGTTCTAGTATGATCCATCAACCATTAAAGAAAATTTGCAGCGATTGTTTTGCCCAATTGAGAAAAGTACCGGTACCATCCCAATTGAGGTTTTTGTGCCAAAAAAACCCTGAAATTGAGAAAATTTCAAAAGTGTTTCAATATAATATTTTCTTATGTTCAACTTATAGAGCTGGATTTGAAGATAATTGAAATGTTAAGACTTATTATGAAAAATCATTTTTGAAAAATTTCAATTGGGAATTTTTAGGTCCCATTTGAAAAAAATATATACTTTTTTTTCAATATGGAATGGGTTCCCATATCGAACCCAAACTTGAACAAAAAACAAATACTGATACCATGGCAGGACAAAGAGGGTTGGTTAATTGTCCTCTCTGCCCCTGAGTTTTGCATCATATATTTATTCGGACAAAAATACGTATTCTTTACTTGATATTAACTCTTTCATTATTAATAAACTGTACTGTGAATAATGCGATGATATACCACCCCATATTAACATCAGTGAAATCCCACCCCATATTAACATCAGTGAAATACCACCCCATATTAACATCAGTGAAATATCACCCCAATTTACATCAGTGAAATACAACCCGATATTATCATCAGTGAAATAACACCCCATATTAACATCAGTGCATTACCATCCCAAATTTACATCAGTGAAATACCACCGCATATTTACATCAGTGAAATACCACCCCATATTTACATCAGTGAAATTCCACCCCATATTTACATCAGTAAAATACCACTTCATATTAACATCAGTGAAAATAACATCAATCTTTAGTGCTAATTTTTCGTAGAGACCCCCCTCCCTTTTCCTTTGTGCGAATGTTTTATCTAGTTCAGTCTGGTTCCTTTTCAATGTTTTGCCGTCCATGACAACCATAATTGAATGCTGATGGAGCAAAGGTCCTGTAATAAATATTTTATGAATTTTTTATTAAATTTTATAAAATTATCTATTTAAATTATTAAGTACGCCTTGTTCCAACATTATCACTCTAAATCATATATATATATATATATATATATATATATATATATATATATATATATATATATATATATATATATATATATAATGTTTCAAAATAAATAAGTCGTACATAACTGTGTGAAAAGTCAACAATTAGTATTCGTGGAAGTTCACGTCGCGTTTGATAGGCTGTATTTCACACTGATGAAATTCACTTATAAAAGTACAATAATAAAAAATGGTCAGCTTACTGGGACTAAAAGGCCATGGTGTTTCATATAAAATCAAACTACGTGATTCCACGAAAAAGATATATTTGCAAATTTTAATCGCATAAGATATGTTGAAGCAAAAAATCGGCCATTAACCAGTTGTTTTTTTTGGTATGTTAATCGTTAGATAAATTAACTAGTCTTAAAGATTTTAGGCCATGTTCGCTTCCATTTCTGTCATAGACCGGGAATGGGACATATCCATGGAATTTCGCGTACGCAATGACATCAATGTAAGCAGTCGATATTCCCTCTTTTCTATACATGCCCCTTTTAAAATTCGAACCCTTACAAAATAAGCACCTCAGCGTGTTCTTTAAAACGCTACAGTACCGTTTTTAAAACGGGACTGCACGATTTTGTCAAATATTTATGAATTTATATAAAATATGTAAAAAAAATCTTATTATACATATATTTAAATATAAATTAAAATAAAAGTTAAGAAGAACACGTGTCGAAAAATGCGAAATAAGCCAGGTATTTAATTCTGAAATCAAAAATGTCTGTACAGTCGAATTCGCCCGCATGTATATCATGTATGTACGATGTGAATCTAAATTTAGTTTTACGCATCATTTTAATTTCCTGCAACGATATCTATTCATACGACACACGAACACTAACTCCGATCCTGATAAAAAGACGAATGCTTCGGTTATTGCAGGAAAATATGTACGAAATATCTTCGTCACAATCGGCTTGGGGCGCTAATTTGTCTTTTCTGCATTTTATGAAATTTGTCTTCAATGAATACTTTTTCTTGCCTATTATGTGTTATTTATAACATATTGTTATCAATATATAAGAATTTTACACATATAAAAATCCTGCAGTCCCGCTTTAATTATGCGAATGCATCCACGTGTATTAACGAATTCACTACTACTAATACATATTTTTCCCGCCGAAAAATATACTACCATGATACTTGTTATATGTACTAAAATATAATTACCGGTACTTATGAAAACTACCATAACCTTAAGCGTCCTTTTAAGCAATAATTGAAAAAAAAATATTTTGTTTACTTACTTTTATGCAGTTGTCTCTGCCCATTTGCCAATTTGCTCGTGGGTACATCATTTCAGCATTGTTGTAGAGAAAAAAACATCAGTAAGAATATTCGTACGATAAACTAACTTCGAAACATACTAATGTCATAGAATTCTAAAAATGCATACTGCATAGCGCGTCAAATTATATATATAAATATTTGCCTTCGTAATTGTATCATGTATTAAGACATGTCAATAGATACATGAATAAATAGGTGTGATGCATATCGAACGTAACTATGTTTTTAATTAACTGTAAAGTGGACGACTTTCATGGCATTTTTAAAATAAAGGAATTAAAGCTAATTTTCGGGAAAGTATAATATTTTTCGTGGTTTTATATTTAGTACGTGTCTATGCTAGTGAACACATAGTGAACACATACGGAATCGAATCCGCGTAAAAGGGATTATACAGCTTTACAAACGGAAAAATGCCGAAGGCATTTAACAATCACTATATATCTCGTGCTGATGATAATTGTGATAACTGGGATTACCGTAGCGCGCGCACTGAATGGGTGACAATTTTAAAGTTGAAAAGTGACCACTCCTTATTCAATACGTAAGACATGATAAGCGCTCGTGGGAAAATCGGGTAAAAAACGCTCCAAGGAAGAGGCGTCACCAAATTCTGCCAGTCATCACCCCGACAAAGTCCACAAAATGGCAGCCAATACGCCACCTGCAGGTATTCCAACAACACCTCCACCGGCAATATATGGCACACCAGCTGCATCAGGCCCGTTTATGCCACCCCAACTCCAATATCTTACCCAACAGACCATGTATGCGCCAGTCTCACCACAAAATGGAAATCCGACTCGCAATACTTTACAAATGGGCTCAGACATGTTTACAACAATTCTTAATAAATTAATAAAAACAAAGAATGTACGCAAAAGCAAATGCAATCAAAACTTTCAAAATTAGACCAAATTGAAACTGAAGTGAAATCCATCTCGAACAAACTATCAATTGTTGAATCGAGAGTAGCTGCCCTTGAATTCCATGAGTTAGAAAAAAGACTTTCGGATGTTGAATTAAGTCGTTCTTTTGAGAGTAATAAGAGTGATGAAATAAAAACAACCATTGATGTTCTGTCGCAAAGTATAGCTTCTTTTCGCAATGAAAACATTGACCTTAATGAGACCATCATCGATCTCCAAGCAAGATCTATGCATGACAATTTGTTATTCTTTAATTTCGATGAAGGATCTAGCTTTGAAGACCGAAAATCCGAAATTGTGCCGAAAAAGTTTTACAGTTTCGTGAAAACAACTTAGGAATCGAACGCGCAGCCACGCAGATAAACATCGATAGAGCACATAGAATAGGGCCTTATCAACATGACAGAAAACGACCAATAGTAGTCAAGTTTAACTATTTATGCGACAAAGAGACCGTGAAATAAGCGGCACGGGAAAAGCTTAAAAATAGTAACTCTTCCGCGTTAGCGACCAACTTTCAAAACAAATCCCAGATCACATAAAGCAATTGCTTCCATATTTGATTGTGGCGAAACGGCAAGGTAAACAGGCTAATCTATCCTATGACGCGCTCTACATCGACCGCGTCAAATATACCCATGACCGCCCACCCCCTGGCCCAGTACCGGAACTGCCCCCACAAAGCCGTCGCGAATACGGGGGACAGCGACTCGGCGCCGGAAGCCACCATGACCATGGGTATAACCTTACGACTGGAATTTAGGGAGACGACCGAGGACATTGATTTTTTAAACTTTATTAATACATATGACATTTTAATATTTACAGAAACTTGGAATGCTAAATCTTATAATATCAATATTGGCAATTTTGAAAGTCTCTCATGCCCACGTTCAAAATGCAACAGAACGCGAAACGACACAGCGGGGGTGTGATTTTTTGCTATAAACAGTCTATCAAGATAAAATTGAAGTTTTAAATATAAATGACAAAGGGATTATTTGGTGTAAACTCTTTAAATATTTTTTCGGCTTTGAAAACGATGTATATATTTGCTGTTGCTATATACCACCAGCTAACTCTCTTGTGTACATTAATGTAAATTCCATGCTACAAGAGTTTGATTTCTTTGAGCAATTATCAAACGATGTGAAAAATGTATATCCAATTTGGTGATGTTCTTTTAACAGGAGATTTTAATGCACGAGTAGGTCAAAGGTCAGATTTGGTAGATAATTTAAACCTCGACCGCTATGTTAATATGCCAGATTCCGATTTACCTATGGATATTCTATCGCAACGATTATCGGCGTTTATACAGACGAATACATTCGGACATAAACTTCTTACGCTTTGTAAAGAAAATAGTGTTTTAATTGCAAATGAACGTTTAGAACCAGGGCTTAAAAAATGTTATAATTTCTGTAGAAACACTGTCGGTGCAAGTACTGCTGATTATGTTATTGTAAACTACAATGTGTACATGCGTATAAGCAATATGAATGCACTTAATTTGACTGAATTTTCTGATCACTGCCCGATTGAATTTACTCTACTTTTTTTGATAAATGTACATCAATAAATCAAGGGCGCATTTTTATAAAGATAGATTGGAAACAAAATAATATAGATTTTGTAAAACATACCTTAGAAGATAAAAGGCACATTTTCGACGAAGTACAAATTACACTGCTATCGGGCCGTGACAAATATATAACTGTATAGATGCTTTATCGAATACTATTTTTATACGCCCGTCTATGACGGGACGTATTATGGTATACCCCGCGTCCGTCCGTCCGTCCGTCTGTTAATGTCGTACGCTACGTCAAATATCCTTTGACAGATTTTCTTCAAATTTTAACACAATCTTAATATTGATAAACCCTGATCCCCTTTCGTTTTTGACGGAATTCTGAATTGTCGTTCCAGAGTTATGGGACTTTGTTCGTCAAAATTTCGTGATTTCATTGAATGTCCTACTGTAGCTATATAAAAATGTTAAAGTTGTTATAACTTTGGTATGCTTGGACCTAGAGTCTTGAAACTTGACATGAAGGTTGGCCAGAACTAGTAAGTAACCACTGGACATTTCAAGGTCATTCATTTGAAGGTCAAGGTCACTGTGACTTTGAATGTAAAAATGTTAAAGTTGTTATAACTTTGGTATGCTTGGACCTAGAGTCTTGAAACTTGACATGAAGGTTGGCCAGAACTAGTAAGTAACCCCTGGACATTTCAAGGTCATTCATTTGAAGGTCAAGGTCACTGTGACCTTGAATGTAAAAATGTTAAAGTTCTTATTTCATGTTATAACTTTGGTATGCTTGTACCTAGAGTCTTCAAACTTGAAATAAAGATTGGCCAGTACTAGAAGATGACCACTGGTCATTTCAATGTCATTCATTCTAAGGTCAAGGTCACTGTGACCTTAAATGTTATTGTTGTTCATGTATCCTACCGTAGCTCAAATATCCCCCGATGGATTTTTTATACGCCCGTCTATGACGGGACGTATTATGGTATACCCCGCGTCCGTCTGTCCGTCCGTCCGTCCGTCCGTCCGTCCGTCTGTTAATGTCGTACGCTACGTCAAATATCCTTTGACAGATTTTCTTCAAATTTTAACACAATCTTAATATTGATAAACCCTGATCCCCTTTCGTTTTTGACGGAATTCTGAATTGTCGTTCCAGAGTTATGGGACTTTGTTCGTCAAAATTTCGTGATTTCATTGAATGTCCTACTGTAGCTCAAATATCCTTCGATGGATTTTTTTCAAATTTCAACACAATCTTAATATTGATAAACCCTGATCCCCTTTCGTTTTTGACGGAATTCTGAATTGTCGTTCCAGAGTTATGGGACTTTGTTCGTCAAAATTTCGTGATTTCCATGCTCATGTACTTATAAAATAAACCATGTATTCAAATACAAATAAACTGAAGTAAAAAAATGATTCAAAGGGTTATTTATTACCTTACTACTTCATTGGCGAACGACGGGCGTATCATGCGCTCATGGCGCAGCTTTTATTAATATCTCCTTTCAGCTTAACGGTGAAACTGTACACACAAGTGGTAAACAGCGCAAAATTTAATGTGTGAAGAAATCATTGCGGTTTAACGAAGAATGTAGAATAAATAAAAACGAGTTTTATCAATGTAAAAGAATTTAAAAACGATATCTTTGTGACGCTAACAAGATTTTAAATTCCAGAAATAAATATTGCCGCTTTAAAAAGGAGATAAAACGTACATATTTCAATAAAGAAAAGCATACATCAGCTAAGCTAAGCAAAACTAATTCAAAACATTTTTGGCGATATATAAATAAATACCAAAAGAAATATGTTCCAAACAGTAATGCTATCAACATTGATCAATTTTTAAACCATTTTAAACAATCATCGAATACTGCACATACATGTAGCAGTACATTTAATACTAATGACCCATATGACCTGAATTTGTTGCCTTCAATCGAAACGTTCGATTATGCATTTACTGAAGAAGAAGTAAGAAAAGCAAAATCTAGCATGAAGCGTAATAAAAGCTGTGACTTGTTAAACAATGTTGCCGATTTCTTTTTTGATTCTAATGATTTTATCTACACATACTTTACTAAAAAAATTAATTACATTTTCGATAGTGGTGTTTATCCAGATTCTTGGTGTAAAGGTGCAATCATACCAATTTTAAAAAAGGGGACACGAAAGGGCCTTCCAATTATAGAGGAATCACACTGGTTAATATAATTTCAAAAAAACATTTTCTTAATGTGTACGAAACCGAATCAATTGCTGGTGTGAGGGAGAAATAATATTTTGTCCTTTTCAATTTGGTTCTAGAGACAAACGTAGTACAACCGATTGTATTTTTATTTTACATAGTATTATACAAAATGTTCTTTTGCAGAAACATAAGTTATATTGTGCTTTTATTGATTATGAAAAGACTCTTGATAAAGTGATGCACGAAGCATTATGGATCAAATTAATCGAATCAGGTTTAAGTTGTAAAATGATAACAATGATAAAAAGTATATATGCAAATGTTAAGTCATGTATAAAAAACACCCCTGATATGGCATACTCCGACTTCTTTGATGTCTCTCTTGATGTAAAACAAGGAGAACCCCTGTCGCCTCTACTTTTTATACTGTTTATAAATGATATGTAATAGAACGGGTTCTTAAATCTTACCCCTAAAGAGGAGTTTAAAGGTTCAAATTTAAGGAAGAACAAAGTAATCAACTGTATACACGTGATCCTTGTTATATGTACACATACTAAAATATAATTACCGGCACTGAGCTCTTATGAAAACGACCATTATCTCAAGCGTCCTTTTAAGCAATAATTGTAAAATAGTATTTTGTTGTCTTACTTTTATGCCGTTTTCTCTGCACATACGCCAATGTGCTCGTAGGGACATTATTTCAACATTGTTGCAAGAACATAAAACTCAGTCAGATTATTCGTATAATAAACTAATTTCGAAACATACATATGGCATAACAATCTAACAATGCAAAGTGCATAGCAATTCTTGTTATATACAAGAAACTTGGCCTTCAGTAATCTTATCATATATTAAGACATGTCAACAAATACATGAATAAGTAGGTGTGATTCATATAAAAAGTAACTATGTTTTCAATTTACTGTTTATTGTGGACGACTTCCATGTCATTTTTATTCTGATTATTGTTTTTAGCTATAGAGCGTGATGTACAACAAACACGCGTGGACACAACAACCGAAGAGGACGCAAATGGAACAACTGGTGAGAACCCGTTTAGCTTTCCTACGTTCAATACTGATTACGTGAAACTATTAACATCTGAATGCATTACTTCGTGTCAACTGACAACACCAACGGAACAACTGTTGATCACTCTTTCAGTTTTTCTACTTTCCTTACAGATATGGTGATAATATTAACACATGTATGCAAAAACTCGGAGTCAATTAATAAAATCTACTTTATATATTATATTATTTATATACGGAGTGGAGAACAACTACAATGGGGCGAAATGTGATTTTATATTTAGATTTTAACTCAACGAACTGATATCGTAAACATTTAATGCGCAACAAGACATGTACTACCGTTTTATAGCACATACCATGTCAGCAATTGATACATGAAATGAAATGCAATATTTAACATGTTTAGTTTACTAAGACAAGCTACAATTGTCAGTGTTTCATATCAAAACAAAAATCGTGGTATTTTTACTATGATTGTTCAATTGGTTTACCTTTAGAGTGTGATGCACAACCATCCATGATGCAGCTTGCTGATCCCAAAACTACACCTGAAAAGGCGGCCAGCCCTAACGACACAACTGGTGATCACTCGTTTAATTTTCCTACTTTCAACTCTAATCCAGTGCTAATATCAACGACTGAATGCTAAGCGTTGAAGTCAATTATCAATAAATCTACTTTTTATATTATATTTTATTAGATTGAGATTTATAAAATAAAGTCACAAATAACAAAAGTGTCACTGATTAGTAACATTATTATATTTTGTTTATAATTTTTACTCGAACGTGTCCGTAGTCGTATTAACGTCATTCTTATTTGACAGGAACGTGTTGAAAATATTTCACGGCATATAATTCAATTCATTTAAAACATTTGCTTGAATGGTGACATTCAAAACCTTTCGAATAGATACATTGTCTATGTAATATACGCCCATTTTCAATTAAAGGGACGTTTTCATATTTTAACTGTCCCGTGCCTATATATTTTAATTGATACTAAATGTGCTAAGTTTTGAAGCTGTTTTGGACAGACAAAGATGGCTTTTACCCGAACACAGCACTTTTTACCGATTTAAAACGTCATTTTAAGTTGATATTTGACGACATATACCTCTAAAATGTAATATTTCTAATGTCCCAGGCATGGGTGATAAAGTGTAAGGGACACAAAATATAATTAACTGGTGATTTAGAGAGGGTTTTTATTTGTGAACTGAAGGAAAAATAGCTGAAAAAAAATTAAAATATGCAATTGACACTGAAAGCATGCTCATAATGTTCACATAACGTATTTAATGAGTGTCCCGTAAACTGCGGTAAGATACGTTAACAAATTTTGGTAACACATATTTGGTATGAAATAATGTAAATATAGTTTGAATTATATGTATATGACATTGGCAGTGGTCACATTATATGTTTAAAATAGTAATAAGACTCATTGTATGAGCATTAAAACAACACAAATGGACGAAATTCGAATTTTTAATTGTTGCGTACATTTTGTGTAAGATACGTTAACACTCTATCGACTGAATAATCCAAAAGAACACAACTATGATATTCCTTGTTAAGATTCCTTAATCCCCTGCCGTATAATGACACGATATAGCACATTTATTGTGATTCGAACCACAAACATAATGATGGTAATAAAACTAAAAAATTTGGTAAGATACTTTATGGTAAGATACGTTAATATTCTTTCATGTAATCAGTTTCCTATTTGTCAAAATCCTATATTTAGATTCTTTAAACTACACACGTGCATAACTAACATAAGATAGACTTGACAGAATCATGTTCTTGGGTAATAACCATAGTTTTGTAGGCAGGTTGATTATAACTTGATATAGAGTTTGATTTTGGACCCGTGGTTAATTTAATAAGTAATAGCTGGAATAAGTTACCGTTTTATAATAATTCGTTTTGTGTTTTACATGATATTATACTTTAAACTTAATAAATTTGTTAATGAATAGATGTTCTGTTTAGTGCATAAAACGTAACAAACAGGCTTAACGTATCTTACATAAAGTTAACGTATATTACACGCTCTATGTTATGTTTAGGGCACAATGTTTATAAGATGAATTTTATTCTGTCAGTAAATGCGTGCTTGGTTGATATTACAAGGGTCAAAATTACATTACAATGAAGTATGTATATAGTTTGAAGGAGTATTAGGCCTTGTGTATCTGATATTGTATTTAACGTATCTTACAATTTTGCTAACGTATCTTACATTTCTATCCGAACTCCACCATGGGTGTATCTAAAAGAATACAGTGATAGGGAAATAATTTGAATGTAAATGACCTGCAGGGACATGGTAATTTTAATAATTGGACATGTTGCAGTAGTAGATGAGCTAGATACCTTCATGAAATGCGCAATGACCTAAAGCAGTTTGTTAACAATAAACTGCACAATCTGTGTTTTATGGAGAATGTAGACTTTAGTAAACGTATAATAATCCCATTAATGAAGACCGCTGTCTTTTTTTAAATTTACCATATTTAAAAGCTGTCATTTTGTTAATACATGATCTTTTCTTGGCACCGTATACAGTTAAGATAATAAAAATAATCACAAACATTATAATTAAAAAGAACTTGACAACGAGAGTGCTCCTACTGTTAAATTTCATACGATTTTTGTATACATCACATTTATTTAAAATGCATTGTGGTCTTACTTGATTATACCGGTATATGACTACCAATGCGCTACTTATAATGTTAGACTTCTGGCATACAGAGTTTGATAATGATCTAACTTGATTCTTTTACAGAATAAACAATGCACTAAAGCGATTTGTTTACAAGCACATGTAGCAATTTGCCTAATTTCTCTTTTTCATGAAATGTAGACTGTGTTTTGTATTAATGGAATTTTATAGATACAGTCACTGCAATAATGAAACATCCTCTAATTAATAGTTTAAACAGATATTGAGCAACAGACTAGGAACGAAGTTGTTCTCCAAGAAAGATTCACACTGTAAGATATGTTAACATGTATAATGGCATACGATGCCAAAATATCGTTCCAGTATGGCTTACATGGGATGATTTGAAACTCAAAATGCATAATGTATATATAAAAATATTTTTTCAGCTTAAACTAGCAAGCATCTTAAGAAAAATGGAGTTTAGTTGACACTAAGGTTAAATGTAAGATACGTTAACAATTTCAAATTTTTTGCAGTTATTTCAGCAAGTCTTGTATAAACTTTTAAAACGATTTTACTACTTGAAAAAGGCAAGTTAGTCATTCTTTGATATATTTTTGTTCTAAAAAGCGCTTTGTGCAATGCATGATATAGTTTTGTAAGATAGTTAAAAAGCAGTACAATTCCTATAACCAAAATATGAACCATTCTCTGCACACATGAACAGCAAATTATTTCACTGTAAATGAGATACTAATAGACTGATCCCAGCAAACAATTGACGTTGTACCAACGTTGCACCACCGTCAGATTCCAACGTTGGTGGAAGGTTGGGTAGTGGTTGATTTTGCAAACTTTTGCGTCGTCATTTTCCCAACGTTGTACCAACGTTGCACCACCGTCAGATTCCAACGTGGGGGGGGGGAGGTTGGGTGGAGGTTGATTTTGCAAAATTTGCGTCGACATTTTTTCAACGTTGACCCAACGTCGGATTATAACTAAATCTCAACCAAAATACAACCTTCATCCAACCTCTCCACAACCTTCTCCCAACCTCCTAACAACCTTCTCCCAACCTCCCTACAACCTTATTCAAACAGAATAACTATCTTACAACGTCCCTGCAGCCAAAATGCAACCATCTCATAACCTCCCTGCAACCTTCTCCAAACCAAAATACAACCTTTCCTCAACCAAGTGACTACCATGCAACCTACCTGCAACCTTCTCCCAACCTCCATGAAACCAAAATTCAACCATTCTCAAACCTCCCCACAACCAAATAACTATCATGCAACCGAAATTCAACCATTCCTCAACCTCCCCACAACCAAATAACTATCATGCAACCTCCCTGCAAGCAAAACCTAACCTTCCTAAAACTTAGCTCCCAAACAAAATACAACCTGATAATCAAAGTGTACAACCTCCCTACAAAATCTTACTTCCAAACCAATAATGAAATAACAAAAACCTTGTTTTCACATGTTATTTTTCAAAGAGGATTTTGATAGACATTCCAATGACCACATATTTACATAATTATCTGGTTGCAAAATGTACTTCTTTAAAAGAAAACGAACAAACAATACGTTTTATGTACTTTTTCCAAGAAGTATATTCATTACAGATCTCTACAGACAATGTCAATTCATTAAATATGAATTAATTAATAACATTCACATGGCATATATATCAAAGCAATATTATGAAGAAGTTAGAACACAATGGGCCTGGATCGCTCACAAAAGTCCTTTAAATAAGTAATACAATACAGACTTGATCTGATGGAAATCGACCCAGCAGTTCATGATGATAAAATATTATATATATATATATATATATATATATATATATATATATATATATATATATATATATATATATATATATATATATATATATATATTTATATATTTATATATATATATATATATATATATATATATATATATATATATATATATGTGTGTGTCATACAAGTACAGATCATACAATACATTCAATTGACAACATTTAACAATTGGAAAACAATTATCACATGTTTTGGATCACAATGCATTGATATATCACATTTTGAATATCGCAGTCAAAGTTTAACAGTTAAATTCAGTTACAAGTAACTAGTCAGTATATTTGGCAGAGATCTGAAATAACAAGAAGTTACAAGATGTTGAAATCATGACATGATATATATACCACAGGATGTCCCATGAAAGTTTTGCAACTTATTTCCAATGGTGTCCTATAGATGGGTGGCAAAGGTACACAAATGGTGGCATTAATACGCATAAAATTATCATTCATTTAAACTTGAGACTATAGTCTTGAGAGACTATTACGGAGTTTGAGATTTCAAACGTGTATTGAAATTTAAATGTTCGTTGTAACATTTTCATTTTATGTTTTAAAAAGTGTCTAGCACATGTTTGCTATAAATATAGTAAGAACACATAGTTATTTACAAGTTATGGACCAATACAATACAAAATCTTGGCCTCCTACATGTTGTTATTAAACGTTAAAATATACATGTAAGATAAGACTGTTTAAACCAAAACAATCACCAACAGTAATAGTAGCAAACTTATTTTTAGAGGCTTGATTGTACCTATAACCACAAAACATTTATCCGCAAAATCATCCTAAGCGCAAAAAGAATCCTAAACGTGCCATTTTAAAGATAATTGTAAATGTATCTTTTGCCACCTCCTTTCCAGTTTTGGGCGTATTTTAGAGCTGATGTGCTCCTTGATTTTGTGTTCTGTCACATTCTCTGTGTTCTCTTTCATGGCACTAGCTGAAATAAGAATTGTGTTTACATTTATTTTCATTTGTACACTGTTAAAGCTGCCTTTATTCATTATAATCTATAATTTACTTATATCATAAATGTTGTCCTGGGAATGTAATATAACTTTCATTTTTATTTTACTTACAGTTCGCGCTTCAACAAAAAAGGTATATTCTATGCATATCTTTATGCTTCTACACATGCATATTATGCCTCAGTCACAAACACAGATATGCAACGGGATTATACTACGCCGCGGATTCGATCCGGCGTCATTCGTGGCAATCTTAGTGGTCTGTAGCTGTCCGTATTGTCTCTGTAGATATCGATAGTCATACGTAGTAGCACTTGCCTGTCCATGACAAATTTTGAACATGTTTAAAAATTTACTACCGATCAAACAGATGTAGCTCATCCCTACTAACTGTATCAGAAAGTACTGATTCGTTTAAGTCTGTGTTTAAAATTTGAATTGTACGCATTTGTTAGAATTAATCTGTGTCAGCTCAGTATCTAATCGTGTCGTACCATAATAAATTAATTCAAAACAATATCATTAGAAGTTATGTGAAAACATATGGTCACACCGTAGTACATGATCTGTATAAATAATATCACGGACTTGGACACTTAAAGGGTCATTCGTGAGATTTCATCCGCAGTGGAACTGACAACAGCATCCGTGAATATGTGACTGAGGCATAAGTCTGGCATGTGTTTTGTACTTATACTTTAAAGGCCAATAAGCATACCAATTACAACTTTGAATTTCTGATGAATCGAACGAGAGCTTCCCTTTAACCCCCTTTGAGTTAAATTTACACCTCAGTCTTTTAAACATCAATCTGAAATAGTAAACATACAAGTTAACATATGAATTAATTTCACTAAATAAACAATAGTAAGAAAGCAAATAGAGATTTAGGAAACACAGTAAGTGTTATTGACTATTCCAGGTGTTTGAAAGCATTCATTTAGAGAAGATAGATAATTTTAACAAAACCTTGATGGAAGTATGGTTATGACAGTGAACAAATAACACACCAAACATGGTCTTCAAACAGCTCAATGGACATTTAAATATTTAACAAGACTATTGCCAAGCAATACAAGTCACTTATCGGTGAAACTCCACCATTTTCAGCAATATTTCTAGTCTATTCTTGGCGTAGGAACAAAATGAAATGACATGCATTATCTCTATTTTGCCATCTATTTATGTTTCAAGTTTTATGAAAAAAATATGAATAACTTTTAAAGTTATTGCAGGATCGACCATTTTCAGCAATATTTCTAATATATTTGCTGCCATAGCAACCAGAACTCTCGACGTATGAACAAAATGAAATGACGTGCATAATCTCCATTTTGCCATCTGTCAATGTTTCATGAAAAAATATTGAGAACTTTTAAAGTTAACGCAGGATCCAGAAAAGTGTGATGGACTGGCAGACTGACTGACTGACAGACACACAGAGCGCAAACCAAAAGTCCCCTCCGGTGAAACCGGTAGGGGAATATAACAAACAAGTTTTATGTGATACCTTTCTAATATGTTCTGCAAAGTCTTCTTTGTATTTGATCCACCAATCAGTGAAAGATGATTAACCTGAAAGAATTATACATGTGATTAGTATGTGTTTTAGGGCTGCAAAAAACATGCCAATTTACCAGAATGACAGCATAATTTTGGTGTGGATTAATTGAAAATGCTTATTTCAAAAGGTCCTGTGTCTCTTTATTAAGGGCAAGATTTCATATATATTCAAAATAAGAATGGCAATCACTGTAGTTGTAAACAGCATACGACACAGAATATTGTTTGTCATAGTAGGTTGTGCCTATTCCCTCGGCCAGTACCATCTCCATCCTGTACATCGGCGACTTATATATTCGTATATCCCAAAACACATATTTGCAAAGATTGTGAAGAGAATTCAGGTACGTTTCTGTCGCCTTGCATTAAATTAGTATTAAAACTGACAAAAAATTAAGGATCTGATGTATTGTAACTATTTGAATAACCAATACTGCATGAGAATGTTTTAAATATTGCAAAAATATATTATGCACGAAAAGTTACAAAATTAGAGTGAATTAATATAGGCGTTTTTGCGAACTCTAGCGGTGTTAGTTCTAGGCTCGAATGGCTTCCACAACTCTAAAATGCGGCTTTTTTTTTTTTACTATGGTCGCTCACCCAGAGTTTGGAGGAATGCCAGTATGAAAACGTACCTGAATAACATCTATCATGAAACAAAAATGGCCTGTATATATTGAACAACGGTTAAAACATCATGTAGCACTATTTGCAGTAGAGTTATAAATATAGTCCAAATTTACAACACAAACAAGAAAATTTAAAAAAGCGAGTGACCGTTTACATTGAATTGTTTGCACACATGATATTCAAATCAGCGGGACGTCATGCGTGCCAGAAATTTGTGAATGAAATTATCAATAATTTGTTTTTTTTCAATGAACTAATCTTATGTTAAAGTGGCACTTGTGTAAAAAAATACTTAAATCCATTTTTCAAATTCTACGTGGTTACGTTTACAAAAAACTGTTGAAACGGATCCAATTTTGAAGGCGGAGTAACGAGCTCTTGACTTGTCATTTGACAACATTGCAACATTTAATTTGCGTTCATGAATTAAAAAAATTATGACCTCTTCGTAACATAAAATTATAAAGGTATTGTTGAATAAATTATCGTAATCTGCATGTTTATATTTAAAAAATTGAAAAGTTAATGATTTAATAAATAAATTTTTCGCCCTGCATTACTAATGGGAAATTTAAACACCATAGAATACATGAACGCTCGAGTTCTGCAGCTATTGACCTTTTTGCCGAACCATTAAGGGTACACTAAATGCCGGTTTCACGGGCCAAACAAGGGGGGTCCGCGTGTATATTTACATAACAATGGGAAATAAAAATTATGATTTATATCCGATAATAAAGCTAATTAACATAAACATATGTTCTAATTAATTTCACTCTAGATTGTTTATCAACTAAACAGACAACAGCAAATTAAAATAAATTTTGATTACAATTGATTTATTTAAGTTAGGGACAGGTGAGAATTTCCCGTAGAACATCGTCTGTTGAGTCCTATACCCCACCAACTTTCAGACATTGGACTTTCATTTTAAATGACGGTCGGTATGCTGTTATTTTGGCATACTCATGCATAAACACACATGATGACCTTGAAAACCTGTCTTTCCTGGTCAATTAACTTCTCTCTTTTTCGTTGAATCGGAGGTTTTTCTTCAGATGATTTTTCTCATTCGGTTTTTGAAAATTCCGGTTCTCTAAGTGAATGCGCTACAGTTTCGCATTTTAATTTTCATTCACGATTTCGACATTGTTAAATCACGCGTAACGAGACTGACGAGATAACGCGAGATTAAGGGTTCGGGGGGGAGGGGGGCGGTCTGCCAGTATTCGCTCTACAGTATACACACCTTACCTATCCGCTATATTGACTTTATAAATGAAATAAAAGCGATAAATTGCCGATTTGTAACTAATAAAAACAATCTTTATTTTTATTATAACGTTCAACGACCATCTGCTCGATAATAGTTCAGTACCAGTGTAATTAACGGCGCCGTAATTAACTACTGACAAAAATATCATGATCATACCTTACTGTACTGTGTGCAGAAACCTGTCAGAAATGAAAACAACCCGGGACTATTATAATTTTTGAGTGCAAGTTAATTTAAACCCACCCACTTATTAAAATTAAACCTTTTTTTATATTATCTCATTTTTCTAAATTTTCAGAAATAAAAACCAATTGGTATTTGCACATTTCAGTAAACATAAGACTACTTTATTGTTAAATATGTTTGATTTGTAAATTGTATAATAATCTATATATTTTTATAAGTTCTGTTGCAAACGTATTTTGAGTTGAATATGTTTGATTTGTAAATTGTATAATAATCTATATAATTTTTATTAGTTCTGTTGCAAGCCTAACTTGTTGTGTTTTTAAAATACATAAAAATCATATTGTTGACAACTATAATATTATTTAAGATCATTATTAAGCAAAAGTAAGTCCCCAATTCCAAGCTTACCCCGGCCAGGTAAACCGGTATGTGCTGATCTCTGACTCACTCATGGGTTGGAAAGTTTAAGCCTCAACTCGGGTTCATCTCTTAGAAATAATTACACCTTAGGCTACCCTGTCTGTAACCCAAATTGCAGTTGAGGGTCACCGGCATACATGTATGTATGTTAACATTTCCTGAAGATTCAACCACTGAGCAGGATAACAAAGTTAACCCCATTTTATTAATGAAAAAAAATAAATATAGTATTAGATGTATCAAAAAGACAAACCAACTAGTACCTGCTAGTACTATCATAAGGAACATCATCCATTAACCATCTATACTTCCAGGTCGTTTGGCTCTGCTACATCAACAGGAAGGACAAGGGACGTACAGGGGTGTTATTTGCCTGAAAAATATTAATATTTGTAAAAGTTAATTATTGCATCCATTCAAGATCAGAATTTGAAGAATACGACGTGCGCTTTACGTTTACATAGTTATTGCATCGTGCATCGCATAGATTACGTCACATTGAACGTTTCAAACTCGCGCGTTTCTTCGAAAAACGCAAATTTCGAGCATTTTTTAATGTTTATCACTATTTTATGACAACAGCGCACACGTTTACCAACTTAATTCGTTCGGTTAATGTTTTCTGTGTTAATCATAGGGATTACAATTTATAATATTTAATCCCAACAACAAAATCTTTACAATGATAGTATTCATTTTACAGTTAGGTTTCTCTTCTATTAGGTTAAAAACTAAATAGTGAATCAGTTTTTGAGATGAACTTATTCCGAACACACACACAAGCTCATGTACATTTTATACACACTTTAATGAGCAAGTATTTGGACTGTCACAGTTATTGCTTGTTGGAATGTCTCAGACTAACCAGCATATACAAGCAGTCTTAACTTTAGCATTTTTGAACAACTAGCCCGACTCTTTATGCATTAATAGAACAGATTAAAATACCCACTAGCCCGACTATATGAATCTGGAAATTTTAATAGCCCAAATTTAATACATATCACTAGCCCCGGGCTGTTGGGCTAGGGGTTAGCGTCAAGACTGTAAAAGCAATAACAATTCTTCAAACATTGATACTTGTCTTGTTTTGAACAAATCTGCCGTGACGGGTAGTTAATGGGGATAGCCCAACACACAACCAGTTAAGGATGACTGTAATGCAGGTGAAAGTTTCACCCATATGGATATTTAGCCAATGGACATATGACCAGGGACACTTTATTTAATTTGAAGTAAATGTTTTCTTAACAGTGTTAATAGTCATGTCAAAACGTCAAATGTTATGTTAAATGATTACATGACAACATTGGATGTGTAGCAACATAAACCAATATCCATTTAATATTTATTATATTTCTGAATGTGTAGGATATTTCTTAATGTATGGGTATGAAGTAGACACACATCTGAAGTATCATTATTTAATTTTTTCAAAGAACATAGTTATGTAACTGTGGTGATGTATAATATTAATTGCAAGAGTTAATAAAATTCCAGGTGTAGAAGTCTTGAGCTTCATGCAGAATGAGATGCAGTATCCCAGTTTCTGTTGACACTGTGATGTTCCTGAAAAAAAGGTTTCTATTAGTTATAACAATAAACCATTCAATAACATTTAAAGACAGCAAAGTTATCTGTTTTAACATAATTGTTCTTTTCAAAGAAAAGTATTTTACCAAATGTCATCAAACTTCTAATTTGCCCAAACTTAACAAATAAGATATTTTCCCATACCCCATCCGCTTTTGGCATGTTTCGTTTTTACCTACTTTAAACACAATAAAATCGAAATAAAGCATAAACATGAACTACAATTAAATCAAAGATACTAAGCTAATAACAAATTACAAAAACAAATCATAGCATATAAGTTATATCTGCAAATTATATGGAAATTATAATTGCATCAACACAGAACTCTATGCAGACGCACTGCAGTAAATGATCGAGTACCCCCCCCCGACCTCACTAAATCCACTCAGAGTTGTCTCCCTTAAAATAATGTCGAAAAGGTCAATTGTTTTACATGCGTTAACCATCGTTTTTTGTTTTCTTTTTACAGAATAAGACACAATAACATATTTAAACATTGAGTTTTTCACTTTTATTAACAAATTAATTCGAATTAAAACATAATAAATTACGTTCGAAACTGTGACTTGAAATGCAGCTCCACCTATTTATATATTTTTCAGGGGAGTTAATTGCTAAATTAGGCACCTGAACATGTGTAGCGATTACTGTACAAGTTATTTACCCTTTCTTTCATATATTTGGAATGGTTTAAACCACCCCGGTTGGGTGATCGTCAAGGTTAACTTTTTACCAATATATAACGTTGGTACAACGTTGATTACTGACGTTGTATTGGTGTTAGTATTTTTACGTTGCATCAACGTTGGCATTTGGTTGATAACCAACCAACCAAAATCCGACCATAACCTGACTTTGTATTGACGACGCATGTTTGCTGGGATGTAATGACAGCGATGATTTGGAAGAGAATCTGTTTGTCTTACAAGTACACTATACATGACAGGAAACCATCCTTGATCTCGTTTATTTTATATATATTTACTTTAACTTTGACAATGTCAAATATTTTACACAAATAACTATCACAATCTTGGTTTAAAGTTGTATAGATTGTATCGCCTTCATGGTAATTTTCCTGCAGCTGATAATGCTTTGAAAGCGGTATATTTATCTTCGAACTTCTTCAAAAAAAACCTGTAAGATTCTTTAAAGAGGCATATTGTCTTAAATATTATCACTTTGATAAGTTTATTTCGAAAATGAACAACATACGAGATCACCGTTGTATGTCAGAAAACATGTAAACGAGATAGACAACAAACAAATTACGTCATCACGTTCTGTATACTAGTATAGGAGGTTTTGGGGATTCCGATAATGACGTCACGTTTGCGCATGCTCGAATTTTGGAGGTCAACACTGCGGCCATTTCGCTATTATTTGCATTTGATGAACCGCTTCGTGATAAGATTATCATAACAATCTCTACTTGACACATATTTGCGACCCTTTTTAAGAACAACAAAATACTCAGAAATTGAAATTCTTTCAAAATAAATTCAATTCAATGAACGAACACAAATAAGGACGAAAATAAACAACAATAGATTGATTTCATGTAATCAACATATTGAAACTGATTTGAACCTATCTGCCTGTAAAAACTTACCTTGTTAAAGATTAACTAAATCCTCCTGATAAATGTAATTGTTTTTATTTAATTGTTCACACCAATTTGGACACTCTTTGTTTCAGCATTTTTACCCCAGTGTTTAATTGCACCTTTGTTCATCACAAACCGATTATCTCGTTATGATCGGGTACTGTCCAGACAATTACTAAGAAAACAGAGTGTCATAAACCCGAGGACCTATACCCTGAATAAACCACATGTGTCTGGTCATTAAACACAATTTATGATACCTCCAGGTCATCTCTTGGCATATTGAGCAGTCATTTAAGCCAAATACTTAACAGTTGCTGTAATAAAATATTTGAACATATTTGAAAAATATACATTTGTCATAAATGGATTAACAGGAACTGTACAGGGTATATATATTAGCCAGTTTAAGCATAACAATAAAGTGTTTAAGAACTATAAATTTAAAATATTGTACTAATTTACTGCTACACAATTAACGTATTTAACGGGTACCTGCAAATGTAAACTCTGCTATAATGCTATAACGTGTAAAGATCGTGCGTTACTGCAGTGTTCGAAACATCATCATGAAAACAAGCAATCACGTTTGATCATAGTAGGGATATAAAATACTTGCGTAAAATAAATTAAATGTATAGATTTATGGCATCATAAATGCTAGATTTCTATCGCTCATTATCACTAGTAAAGTGTTTTCAATAAACATGTAAAACAGTTCAATTTTCAAAATATGCAGCTGTTTTTTTTTCTCCATTTGAATGCTAAAATTTATTAATATTTTCATTCAATGTAAAACGAAACGAAAATTCATTCAATGTAAAAGAAAATTAAAACTACATTGAAAGATTGTAATGTATTGCGCTTTCTTAGGGCTTTGTTTTATAACTGATTCAATGCACCTCTTACAATAAATTTCTATCGCTAATGAAAAATAACACTATCGCATCCACACCACTTATAATTATAATCAAATTATTATATGTTTTATTATTTTTAAATTATCATTTATTTTAGTCTTACTTTAAGAAAGAATACGGGTATTTATCGTTTTGTTTTGTGAAATTGTCAGTATTTAGTCTTCCGACGATCTTTACTCTAATACAATGTAAATGGCCGCGATCGAGAGGTTTGACGGCCAATCTATTTTTAGTAACGGAAAACCCGTCTTGTGACGTCACGCAAAAACCTCCTATGGGCATTGAGCTATCGTTACATAATCAAGTACGAATAGACTTTCATATACCTTGCTTTCATTGCGAATGTACACGTTTTAATCTCTAAAATATTATCTGATTGCTATAAATGTGGAATTACTGTCATTTTATTTTGTTTCATTAGAATCGGAGAGTCTTTTACAAACATCAAATTCGGGACAAGTCAATGCCAACGCTCTAAACAAAATGAAGACCAGCTTCAATCGAGAAAACGGTGATTTCATTGTTTCCATTTAAACGTACTGATGTAAAATAATGAAGATAAATACACTATTTCATTACTATTTTTAGCCAGATAATATGAAAGCAATATAAACAACAAACAAATCACTGCATCATGTTCTATATACTAGTGTGTGTGTGTATTTCGAAGTTTATGAGGTCCTTTCCGAGCCAGAATCTACATTATGTGTTGACCTGGAGTGTGACTGTAATTTCCAGCTATTTCGTTGTGATTGAAAGATGTTTTCCATTTTGTTGTGGTCTTGTGTTGTGGGGGAAAGCCGTAGTTACCGGAGGAAACCCCACCTGACCGGTATGGTGACATACAACCAAACAAATGCTGCCGGGAACGGGAATTGAACCCGGGTGGCATAGGGAAGAAGCGAGCGTATCAACCACTGCGCTTGCCGGACATCCATTCTATATACTTATGCAGGCATTGAGTTACCGTTACAGAATGATGCGAAGTACGAATAGTCTAACATGTATGTGGACTAAATTATGAATGTACACGTTATTATTTAAAAGTTTAATACATTGGGCAATCAATTTGCGAATCATGTAATATTATCTTGTTGGTTTAGAATCAATCTTCATTTTACAACCATCCACTTCGGGACATTGCGATGCCAACGCTCTACCCAAACTGGAAAACAATGACCATGGAGAAAAGGGTGAGTTCATATACAGTTTCCCACTTTACAAACTTATATTGTTTTATATTGATGAGAAAATATCAGTCTATTAGTTAATTTTTTATTTAATCTATTTTTAATACGTATCCCTGATAAAAAATGCTTTGTAAGCGTCGGTTATTAATGTTATAACCATCAGTTCAAAGTGTCTTAGCGTGGAAATTTGACCAAAATCAGAATCTTGTTATTTAAGCAGTATTAAAGGATTCGTTGCAAAATAATTGTATGCGTCAGATTATAAAAATACATCACTAAAAACTGTTACTTAGTGCTATGGTACAACCCGTTTTGCAATAAACCCGTTTTGCAATAAAATTATTGCAAAACGGGTTGGAGTGTCTTATTGCAATTTTTTTTTTAAACAACCCGTTTTGCAATAAACCCGTTTTGCAATAATACAATGACACGTGTATTAATTAATTCAAATTGATTGTAAACATTAAAAAGGAAATTTAAAATATCGTTTTTTTTATATTTCCAAATATGGACAAAACTGTTAGTTTCCACTAAAAAGTAAAAAGCATTGAAGGCGATGCATTTCGAGATTGAATGCGATAAAACAATACAAAATGTAAATAGAAAGTGTTTCAACCTATTAAGTACTGAAGTGAAGATAACGCCGAAATGCAATAATTTACTTAAAAAACGTGTTGAAGTGTCTTCATGCAATGTGAGTTGTGTGTAACAAACCGTTTCGCAATAAAATCATCACATATATA
Source organism: Dreissena polymorpha (assembly GCF_020536995.1). Classification (NCBI taxonomy): domain Eukaryota; kingdom Metazoa; phylum Mollusca; class Bivalvia; order Myida; family Dreissenidae; genus Dreissena; species Dreissena polymorpha. The sequence continues at coordinate 61,499,245 of NC_068356.1, forward strand.
CTATTTTTTTCAAATTTCTTTGAAACGGAATAAAGTAAGTTTAAAATGTCGCCTTCAAGGTAAATATGATAAAACTAGAGTGAATGTATATATTTATGAAGTGATTTTCACCAATTGGGAAATTAAATGAAGACAATCCATAAGTGCAATAATTTTATTGCAAAACGGGTTGGAGTGTTTTATTGCAATTTGTAATTTGTATAACAACCCGTTTTGCAATAAACCCGCTTTGCAATAATTTTATTGCAAAACGGGTTGGAGCGTTTTATTGCAATTTGATTTTTTTTATAACAACCCGTTTTGCAATAAACCCGTTTTGCAATAATACAATGACACGTGTATTAATTAATTCAAATTGATTGTAAACATTAAAAAGGAAATTTAAATTATCGTTTTTTTATATTTCCAAATATGGACAAAACTGTTAGTTTCCACTAAAAAGTAAAAAGCATTGAAGGCGATGCATTTCGAGATTTAATGCGATAAAACAATACAAAATGTATATAGAAAGTGTTTCAACCTATTTACTACTGAAGTGAAGATAACGCCGAAATGCAATAATTTACTGAAAAAACGTGTTGAAGTGTCTTCATGCAATGTGAGTTGTGTGTAACAAACCGTTTCGCAATAAAATCATCACATATATACTATTTTTTTCAAATTGATTTGAAACGGTATGAAGGAAGTTTAAAATGTCGTCTGCAAGGTTAATATGATAAAACTAAGCCGAATGTATATATGAAGTGATTTTCACCAATTGGGGAATTAAATGAAGACAACCCAGAAGTGCAATAATTTTATTGCAAAACGGGCTGGAGTGTTTTATTGCAATTTGATATTTTATAACAACCCGTTTTGGATTGCATTGATTGCGTTTGCATTGTTTGGCTACTGACGTTTGCCATTCTAAAATGTACTACTGACGTTTGCCATATTAGATTCTACTCTTTAAACGTATATTTATTATCCGAAACATATTTTCGAAAAACTTGGTAATATATGTTCGTCCGGTAACAAATAGATAGTTATGTGATCGTTTATTTTTGTAAACACCGACTCTTTGTGTGTTTAAATACGTTTGCTTCTACAATGAAAATTTGTGTCGAAGTGTTCTCGAAAACCAAAGCAACACACACCACACGTGATATACCGATCGCAAGCTTTATGCATGCTTAATTGCCTGCACCAGGTCGTATGAAAACCAGAGGACAATCAGCAGAGATATTGACAAAAACCTACCTGGTGTGGCTGTTATCCTTCGTAAAACGCCTACTGACGTTGACTTTTGGGGCCTCGTTACAGTTTTTGTTCATTCACAGTGTCCGTATACATTTGGAACTTCCTGAATACATTTTCTGATCAATTTGAATCAATTAGTATATATGTAATGATATTCCTGAAAACCGCGTTGTTATAAAAAAAAATCACATTGCAAAAACACACTACAATAAACAAATTGAATTATGGGTTTTCTTCGCATAATTCCCATTTTTTTGGAAATCATTTTCTATAAAAATATTGTGTTGTTTTATCATATTTTCTGCTGCATTTAATATCTTGCCATGTATTTTATTATTTGGGCAAATCTTACAACCTGGTCTTAATATGTGTTTAACTTAAATCCGTACATACGACATTTGAAATGTTCATTTCAGAGTTTCAAATCAATTTGAATTAAATAATACATGTGTGATGATTTTATAGCAAAACGGGTTGTTATACAAATTACAAATTGCAATAAGACACTCCAGCCCGTTTTGCAATAAATTTTTGCAAATAAATGTGTGGTGATTTTATTGCAAAACGGGTTTATTGCAAAACGGGTTGTTAAAAAAAATGCAATAAAACACTCCAACCCGTTTTGCAATAATTTTTTTGCAAAACGGGTTTATTGCAAAACGGGTTGTAAAAAAAAAATTGCAATAAGACACTCCAACCCGTTTTGCAATAATTTTATTGCAAAACGGGTTTATTGCAAAACGGGTTGTTATAAAAAATTCAAATTGCAATAAGACGCTCCAACCCTTTTTGCAATAAAATTATTGCAAAACGGGTTTATTGCAAAACGGGTTGTTATACAAATTACAAATTGCAATAAAACACTCCAACCCGTTTTGCAATAAAATTATTGCACTTCTGGGTTGTCTTAATTTAATTCCCCAATTGGTGAAAATCACTTCATAAATATATACATTCAGCCTAGTTTTATCATATTTACCTTGCAGGCGACATTTTAAACTTACTTTATGCCGTTTCAAAGAAATTTGAAAAAAATAGTATATATGTGATGATTTTATTGCGAAACGGTTTGTTACACACAACTCACATTGCATGAAGACACTTCAACACGTTTTTTCAGTAAATTATTGCATTTCGGCGTTATCTTCACTTCAGTACTAAATTGGTTGAAACACTTTCTATATACATTTTGTATTGTTTTATCGCATTAAATCTCGAAATGCATCGCCTTCAATGCTTTTTACTTTTTAGTGGAAACTAACAGTTTTGTCCATATTTGGAAATATAAAAAAAACGATATTTTAAATTTCCTTTTTAATGTTTACAATCAATTTGAATTAATTAATACACGTGTCATTGTATTATTGCAAAACGGGTTTATTGCAAAACAGCGTTGTTAAAAAAAAATCAAATTGCAATAAAACGCTCCAACCCGTTTTGCAATAAAATTATTGCAAAGCGGGTTTATTGCAAAACGGGTTGTTATACAAATTACAAATTGCAATAAAACACTCCAACCCGTTTTGCAATAAAATTATTGCACTTCTGGATTGTCTTCATTTAATTCCCCAATTGGTGAAAATCACTTCATAAATATATACATTCACTCTAGTTTTATCATATTTACCTTGAAGGCGACATTTTAAACTTACTTTATGCCGTTTCAAAGAAATTTGAAAAAAATAGTATATATGTGATGATTTTATTGCGAAACGGTTTGTTACACACAACTCACATTGCATGAAGACACTTCAACACGTTTTTTTCAGTAAATTATTGCATTTCGGCGTTATCTTCACTTCAGTACTAAATAGGTTGAAACACTTTCTATTTACATTTTGTATTGTTTTATCGCATTAAATCTCGAAATGCATCGCCTTCAATGCTTTTTACTTTTTAGTGGAAACTAACAGTTTTGTCCATATTTGGAAATATAAAAAAACGATATTTTAAATATCCTTTTTAATGTTTACAATCAATTTGAATTAATTAATACACGTGTCATTGTGTTATTGCAAAACGGGTTTATTGCAAAACGGGTTGTTATAAAAAAAATCAAATTGCAATAAAACGCTCCAACCCGTTTTGCAATAAAATTATTGCAAAACGGGTTTATTGCAAAACGGGTTGTTATACAAATTACAAATTGCAATAAAACACTCCAACCCGTTTTGCAATAAAATTATTGCACTTCTGGGTTGTCTTCATTTAATTCCCCAATTGGTGAAAATCACTTCATAAATATATACATTCACTCTAGTTTTATCATATTTACCTTGAAGGCGACATTTTAAACTTACTTTATTCCGTTTCAAAGAAATTTGAAAAAAATAGTATATATGTGATGATTTTATTGCGAAACGGTTTGTTACACACAACTCACATTGCATGAAGACACTTCAACACGTTTTTTAAGTAAATTATTGCATTTCGGCGTTATCTTCACTTCAGTACTTAATAGGTTGAAACACTTTCTATTTACATTTTGTATTGTTTTATCGCATTCAATCTCGAAATGCATCGCCTTCAATGCTTTTTACTTTTTAGTGGAAACTAACAGTTTTGTCTATATTTGGAAATAATATTATTTCAATACGATATTTTAAATTTCCTTTTTAATCTTTCCATTCCATTTGAATTAGTTAATGCATGTGTCATGTTATTATTGCAAAATGGGTTGTTATAAAAATTTCAAATTGCAATAAGACGCTCCAACCCGTTTTGCAATAAAATTTTTGAAAAACGGGTTAATTGCTAAACAGGTTGTTATAAAAATTACAAATTGCAATAAAACACTCCAACCCGTTTTGCAATAAAGTTATTGCACTTCTGGGTTGTTTTCACTTAATTTCCCAATTGGTGAAAATCACTTCATATATACATTCAGTTTAGTTGTATCATATTTACCTTGCAGGCGACATTTTAAACTTCCTTTATGCCGTTTCAAATCAATTTGAAACAAATAGTATATATGTGATGATTGTATTGCGAAACGGTTTGTAACTCACAACTGACGTTGCATGAAGACACTTCAACACGTTTCGACACACATTCTGTTTTGTTTTATCGTATTAAATCTCGAAATTCACCACCTTCCATGCATTTTAATTTTAAGTTTTAACTCACAGTTTTGTCTATTTTAAAACAATATTATTTAAATACAAAATTTGAACATCACTTTTAACTATTCCAATCCATTTGAATAAATACAAGAGTGATGATTTTATTGCAAAACGGGTTTATTGCAAAACGGGTTGTTATACAAAATTCTCATTGCAATAAGACACTCCAACCCGTTTTGCAATGAAATTATTGCAAATAAATGTGTGGTGATTTTATTGCAAAACGGGTTTATTGCAAAACGGGTTGTTAAAAAAATGCAATAAAACACTCCAACCCGTTTTGCAATAATTTTATTGCAAAACGGGTTTATTGCAAAACGGGTTGTTTAAAAAAAAAAAATGCAATAAGACACTCCAACCCGTTTTGCAATAATTTTATTGCAAAACGGGTTTATTGCAAAACGGGTTGTAACAGTGCTATATTCAATTTCGAATGTGTAACAATGTGTGTTGCATTGCATGCAGTAATGTAATTATTGTCCCCTACCGGTTTCACCGGAGGGGACTTATGGTTTGCGCTCTGTGTGTCTGTCAATCTGTCTGTCTGTCAGTCCGTCAGTCTGTCACACTTTTCTTGATCCTGATCGATAACTTTAAAAGTTCTTCATATTTTTTTAATGAAACTTGAAACATGGATAGATGGCAATATGGACATTATGCACGTCATTTCATTGTGTACCTACGTCAAACATTCTGGTTGTTTTGCCAACAAATAAAACTTCTGACAATGGTGGAACCGGTAACGGACATATATTGCTTTGCAATAGTCTTGTTATCATGTAGAACTTGATAGACAACCATCCGATAAAGAACCACAAAATGTCGACTCTGATCACGAAGCGATTAACATCGCAAATGGAACAAAATGTTATTACACGTTTACTTCGAAACTTTATAAGTTTTCATGGTGTTAAATGTACAAATTAATTCTTATCTTTAATTATCATGATTGATGAAATGAAACGTATGTAACATTATATTCAAAAGTATTTATACAATATGACAATTTTGAAAGAATGAACTCCATTTTCCTGTTAACATAAAGGTTAACCCACACCTTTTACTTGAAAAGCCATCAATTATTTAGTTATGTTCATTTTTAAGTTTGGATTTGAGTACATACTGCACAACCATTAGATCAATAACATGGCTAAGCCGACTCTGTACTAGTTAATAACAACGCAAATAACACAATGATCCTACATTTAGTTTTACAAGTTTACGTACTGATATGCTGATATATTGATGAAAAAAAACTATGCTTAGAATTGAAAGCTCTGATTAGTTTATTGGTTACATGTAAAACAACCATCTGTACGAAATAACAAATGCCTACATTTATGATGGGTATTCAAAGATTTCGCAGAGTAATACAGTCCAACACATTTAAATAAACAGTATAAAATTAATCTACTACGAACATTCTGATTTTGACGAAGGAGAAAATAATATTCTCGGTTACTGCGTGTGTTCCCATTCGAATGCTAAGAGTTTAATGATTTATTACACTTGCGCGTTTTCTGATTTATTCCAGACTAGGTGTTAGGTTAGGCTAGCCGTTAACAAATTTATCCCGCGCTGGTTTTGACTGTTCATAGGCGGTGACCCCAGCTTGAAGACTGGTCTTGTCTTTTTTAATGGTTTGAATGTTTAAATAGACCAGTGAATTATAATATTGGTTGGTGATTATGCAATCGCAAAGAAAATGATTTAAAAAATAATATATCCTTAATAATCAATATGATGGAAAATACATATAGGCACATATCAACGGTATTTCCCGCTACATAAGGACATGTGACTCGAACCAACGCGAACAAAATCGTTTACCTCAGCTAGATTTAACAACACCATATACATAGCCGTACTAAGTGCGCATTACATTAATAACACGTTAACAACAGCTACTTTTCGCCGAACCGCAAAAAATGATCCCAGGACAAATTGTATAATTAAATCGCATTCTTTTCCATCATCAATATCGGTTTACCACTGTCACTTCATTTGCTTGACAAAAGTAAATGCGGGGGTAATATCTTTAACAGGTGTTTACCAAATATGCATCAAGGGTCAACCAACTTACGTTAAGCTACATCGACGCTAATGTTAGGGATTTTGCTCCAACCTTACATTTAAAAAAATCTTATTTGGATGACCTCATAATACCCAGAGGTATGACGTCTATACCTTTCTAAAAGATGTTTTATTTATTTATGTTCTTAAAGTGTACAATTAAAAAAAGCATATGCTTTCGGTGAATGATCGAATACTTTCTCCCTGGTCGTCATGGGAAAGGCATACTGAAAAATAATTAACACACGAAAGCAACACAAATCGTTTTAAATGATAAATATGTTAAATATTGTTCGCTACAATTCAATCCAATTAGCACCATTTACATTCAAAATGTATGTGTCGATGCAGATCTCACCCTGCGCATGCAAAATATACGGAATATGGCAAATAATAATTTTATGTAAAATGGTGCATATCAACGACATTTCGCCTGCGTAAAGACACATATTAAAGAGATACATACTCCCACTTGTCTATTCAATTTTGAACACTTGCTTACACAATTAGAGCTCCCCAACTAATAATTCAAAACGCAACAGTACCGTTTTCAAGAATACGCATTCGTATAACGATACATCATGTTCAAACGGGATCACTACTTTTACGTTTGTTTCATCATCTCGAAATATGCGATACTTTTTTAATCAAAAAAAAATTGTTACTGAGCTTTCATGAAAATTATAATAAGGTAAAGGATTATTTTCAAAGATAACACAATTTTCTAAATTGTTATGCAATTTTCTCCGTCCATATGTCAATGGTATGTCGTTGAGACCTCATTTGAACATAATTAAACATAGGATTAGTTGTCGGGACAAAAATAAGTTTGTTTATCCATACGATAAACGTATTGCAAAAATGCATATGTCAGACAGTTCATGGTATCCTGTACGAGGACACGTGGATGTATCCATATATGCATACATTTTATGATTGTGTGTTTTTTATCGAACAAAACTACGTTTTTATGAACTGGGAATTTGGAATTATATACCATTTTATTATGATTATTTAATAGCTTTTACTTTAGATCCTAATGCACAATCATCGTTTGTGGATGGCGCAAATGCTGAAACAACACATGAGGTGATGCACCTCACAAATGGAAAAAATGGTGATCACTCGTTTAGTTTCCCTTAGTTCGATAATGATATAGTGAAAATAATAACAACTGAATGCTAAACCTCGAAGTCATTTATCGATAAATCTACTTTTTATATTATATTAGATTCGATTGATATTTATAAAATGCAATCCAGACATAAACAAAGTGAAACAGATTAGCCACAATGTTATTTTTGCTTTAGTTTTTACGTGAATGTGTCCGTAGTCGTATTCACGACATTCATATTTAAGCTATTTTAACACGAACGCATTGAAAAATTTTCAATGCATATAATTCAATTCATTTTAAACATTTGCTTGAATTGTGACATCAAAAACCTTCAGAATAGATACATTGCCTTTGAAATATCGATATATATATTATATACAAAGATGAAAACGCCTTGTATATTTAGTGTTTTACGAAATAATGATTTACAATCCAAACATTAATGTTACAATCCATATTTTATTTAACCATTTTTTAAAGATTTTTCTTTTTTCTTTTTGCTAAGGTATAAAAGATAGAGTTTTTATTTTACACGCGAGGGACGATGAAAACATAGCCAGAGAAATCAAGATGAAGATAGAACGGGAGCTTGGATCACATGACAAGCAATTAATAGAGGTGTCTGCGGATGTTGGTTTAGGTGAGGGAACATTAAGTTACCTTGAGCGAGTTTTGAATGATTACAGATGGATAGTATTTCTCGAAACTCCTTTATCCCAAACAGACAGTATACACTTGTTTAACGGTGAAGCAGTAAAAGTTGACGATTTGGATAAACACAATAATGATGACCAACTTCGCATCATTTCAATTTTATCCAATATTAAACGCAGATAACTAAAAAGGCATCAAGACTTTTGTGAAAATGATACGCGGTGTTCGATAATCGGCAATTATTATTCCAGAAAGACTTTGAGATGCAAATTAATAGCATACGTGTGTGTTAACAAATCACCACCAGTCACTTTGTTTTATGATTCTCCCTGACGGTTGAACTAAATGACTGTTTGTGTATTCCTGCGGTTTAGTGTGTTTATCTAACTTGCGCGGAAACGGATGTCCCATAAACCAGAATCACGGACACCAATCTTGTGGTATGTATTAGCTTTTATAGCTGTATCAATTGTATTGTAGAACAATGAATATTATTTGGATAGTTTGAAAACGTTTGTACTTATTTCTTAGTTTGTAAAAACATGTAATTACAATCTGTATGATTTGTAGGTAACCGATACCATCAACAAGTAGAATACAAATATGAACACCCAACTTCTCTGTATATATTTATACTAGAGTTGCGACACCTTAAGGGTTTCGCGGGATGGAATGAGTGGAGAGATGAAATCAAATTGAAAATCGATTATTCCTAAAAATAATTGGTACGAAAAAATATGTGGGTACGAAAAAAAAAACATATTTGGGTACGAAAACAAATTTGAGTACGAAAAAATGGGTACAAACAAAATAAGGGTAAGAAAAACTATTTTGGTACGAAAAAAAATGGGTACAAATAAAAAATAAGTTACGAACAAATTTTGGTACGAAAAAAAATTAGTACGAACAAATTGGTACGAAGAAATTTGGGTACGAAAAAATTTGTGTACGAAAAAAAAATGGGTACGAAAAATATGTGGGTACGAAAAAAAAATTTGGTTACGAAAACAAATTAGAGTACGAAAAAATATAGGGAACGAAAAAAATGAAGGTACGAAAACAATTTGGGTACGAAAAATTTAACATTTGTAAAGACATAACACAAACTAATAAGATTTTATTTCAAGTTTGGGTGGTGTCCATTGTGGTATGTCAGGTTAGTGTTGTTTTGTCAAAGCATGAATCAAATTTGATGATAAACAAGAAACAATCGGAGACGGGTGATGCTCCCCAATGGTTTTTTGGTCACAATATTGCACTATATATTCAGATAAAAGGAAACGTCTTGAGGGGCATAACTTTGGACAAAATAATACAATGGATGGTTTAGCAACTTAAAAATTTCAAAGGGCCATAACTCTCTACATTTGTAAATAAATCATCTAACCCGAACCCACTTATAACATGCGCATCTCCTAGAGGTAGTTAAGCTTCCCATAAAGCTTCATTGCATGCAGTATTCCAGTCAGTAGTTGGGGAGAAATAGCCCGGACAAGAATTGCACGACATGTATATGTACAGTTTATAGAAAATTTCAAAGGGCCATAACTCTGTGAAAAATCAACCGACCATAACCGGCTGATAATATGCACATCTCCTGTTGGTAGTGAAGCTTCCCATAAAGTTTCATTGAGTTCCCGTAATAAGTTGCTGAGAAATAGCTTGGACAAGAATTGCACTATATGGAAAATTTCAAAGGGCCATAACCCTGTGAAAAATCATCCGACGAGAACTGGCTGATAATATGCACATGTCCTCTTGGTAGTGAAGTTTCCCATAAAGTTTCATTGAATTCCGGTCATTGGTTGCTGAGAAATAGCCCGGACAAGAATTGCACTATATGTACAGTTAATGGAAAATTTCAAAGGGCCATACATTGTACCGGTAACTCTGTGAAAAATCATCCGACCAGAACCAGCTGATAATATGCACATCTCCTCTTGGTAGTGAAGCTTCCCATTAAGTTTAATTGAATTCCATTCATTAGTTGCTGAGAAATAGCCCGGACAAAAATTGTGCACGGACGGACAGACGAAGCGGCGACTATATGCTCCTCCTAAAAAATTTGGGGGCAACATAATAAAGCAATTTAAAGGTGGTACGCAAACTTTTAAATATATTTATCAATTATATGCTTCTTCTTAGTGAAAAAAGGCCATTATTGTTACAAAATGCTTGATACAGTTATCTGCTCTTGTTTATACATTGGGGTCATGTTGGTTAAAAAGCAAAATACATGTATGAAAGCAATATGTCAAGGGACATTGAAAATTTGAGGTGGTATGCGAACTTTAACATAGATTTATCAATAATATGCATATTCTAAGTGAAAAAGGGCCTTATTCTGTTAAAATGCTTGATACAGTTGTCTGCTCTTGTTTATAGATTGGGATTATGTTGGTAAAGAAGTATGCAAAATATAAAAGCAATCTGGCAATGGACATAGGAAATATATTTGAGGTGGTAGGCAAACATTCCAATGCGCACGCCGACGCCGCGGTGAGTAGGATAGCTACACTATATATATTTCATATATAATAGTTGAGCTAAAAAGTAAATATACTATAAACAACAAGCTAACCTCAATCACAACTTTAATTCAATGCTTATAACAATAAAGTTACAATGATATGCCAGGGATTGAAACTAACTTTTTACTATTGTGGGCAGCCATCTTTAGTATTTTGGTTGCCCAGATAAAGAATAACGAGCCCAGAAATATGAACATGTGAATATTATACATTCTTTTAATAAAATAATAGATAATTAAATACATTTGCTGACAATACACATGTTCAATGCATGATGTATTATTATTAGCCTGAGTTTAATCATGTCCTATTCCTAAATAATGAATGTTATTTAACTAGTATTGATCCATGGTGATCAATTGTTTTTCAATTTTTATTGCACTGAATTGTTTTAAGATTAAAAAAAAAAAGTTTACCAACTTTTGAAATTGAGTTGCCCAGGCCAAAATCTACTTGCCCCGGGCTCACGGGAAACCACTTATTTCCATCCCTGTATGCTCTTCATTTTCTGTTCTTCCATCCCATTCTCAAAATTAATTTTAAAGCACAATATTTTTTAATAACATTTGTATGAATTACTAACCATTATCACCCAAAAAACACTTTTACAAAGCTGTAATCCTGTCGTAGAGATTTAGTTTACTATTATCAGTGTTTTCTTTAAATATTGGCAGCCAGCGATTTTGCCGGTTACATTTACTCTTACATTTACATGCCGGCTACTTTTCCCAAATATATCAAGTAATGTCATAATCGCTTTCGTTTTACTGCATAGTTGCCGGCCATATAACTGGCTACTCAAATTTTTCTGGAAAACACTGAATTATGCATGACAAACACACAATACTTTAAATCTTAGATTTGTTTTTTAAAATTAATTGACACTTCCAGCTTGTCGCCATTAAAATCCAAAGATTCAAATAATTTTCCACGAGATACGTCAACAATTGC